>NW_027508838.1:0-193430 GCF_051911475.1 Siphateles boraxobius
CTGAAATAAGGAAAAACAAATCATTTTTGATATTTGACAATGCAGATAATAAATGAACAATTAAAACATCTATTAAATAGCACTACAATTTACATAAGTTGACTGTACATTTTTAGTACAGGTATTGGTGTTCTTGTGTCATGCTCTTGTCTAAGTTTAAGCATATGTTTTTGAATAAAAGTCATTGTGTGCTTAATGTCAACCGGGTATTACATTGAAAAGAAAATAGACAGCAAACATGCATTCCACAGCCTGTGTCATGTCAATGTCTGCCGCTCTTGTAATGTTCACGTTGTCCATTATAATGCTGACACTTTCAGCCTTGAGGGGATCAGGAGAGCCGTTAAACACTGTAGTTGGTGTAGGACCTTTGGGTTCCTGTGAAACAAACATTTCACCTTTTGAGTGCTTTTCACCAATTAACAGAAGTCATCAAACAGATTTAAAATGACCCCATCACCAACAAGCCAACATGTGTATGACTTCGTTTCTTCATTTGAACACAATCTGATATATATTTAATAATATCCTGGCTCTTCCAAGCTTTGTAATGTGTTTGAATGTCAACATTACTGATGACTGAAGAACATTCAACATGCTACCACGTCAGCTCCACTTCGATTACTTTGAATCTCATTGGTTCTTTCGTTCTTGTGACTGAATCCTTCATGACACAACACAGATATGACAGCCAGGTTGCAACACGCTCAATGGAGTGACCAGATTTATGATGGTGGAATACGGGATGGACAGTACCCTGAAAGTTCAGCATCATTACACCAGTCTTTAAATAATTGATGAATAAAAAAGTAAACTAAACTTAAAAGAATCAGTGTCTTTTACAGATCATACATTTATAGAGTAAGAAAAGAAAAACATTAAAAAATGTTTTATTTACAGATTCAGTATGTGTGCTGATCATCTGATTATGTATTTTCGCTTAAATGTCATTATCAAATACAAATCTGGTTTGCATGATCTCTCTGTCAACAGTAGCGCTGCTTGGTTCATGGTTCATGAAGCAACTTTAACATCCATGGAACCGTTCTATTCAACAAAAGGTTATTTATAGTGGAAAAATGTAAAAAAATTTAAAAATGTTTTTCACTTTCAGAAAAAAACGTTCTTTTAAGATTTGTTGACTGAACAAAAATAGTTATTCTATCTGGCATCACTGTAAAAAAGAAAAGAAAAAGAAAAACCTTTTGGAAGCTTTATTTTTAAGAGTAGCCTACAGGATGATATAATTTGAGATATGATTCAGATGCCTCAGAAATCATTCTAATAGCCGACGCTCATTTGCTGATTGTTACATCCAAAGATGTATATTTTTGTGAGAGGTGCATACTGTGGTATGTTTTCTTTTTCTTTTTGTTGTTGTTTTGTCTCCTGCTCTCCTTTGGCTCCCCCAGTCTTTCACTCTGGCAGGAACTGTATCTGACTGCGTCCCCAGCTGCACCTGCTTACCAACCGGGAGTGAAGCAGCATAAAAGCAAGCAGAACTCTCAATCATGGAGAATGTTTCTCCAGAGCATGATCTGTGTCCTGCGCGGTCCAGTTGTTGGAAGTGCAACTTTTTGTGGATCTGTGTGACTGTTTGCATTCCCTTTTTGGTTTAGACCTATTGTTGCTTTATTGCCTGCTTATTGTTGAATGCTGTAGCCTAAGGCACTGTTGCTTCCTTGTGAGTCTACAACTTTTATATTGTACAGTGATTTGCTTTACCATTTAAGCTGTTATTCTCCTCATTGTTTGTTTTTATTTCTTTATTACTTGGGAACTGTATGGGAGGTGGGCGCCATTTTATTTTGTAGTCCCCCGTTTTCTCCTGGAATTTAACTCCAAGGTAGACTAAACTTTTGTTATTTTGGCATTGCCCCATAGGTCTTTGTTTCCTTAGTCATTCGTACGAATTCATACGAATTGGGCATTGCAAACCAAAAGATTCAAAAGCTCATTTATCTAAAGCAAAAGTAAACCTACTGAAATTCTCCAAACCGCAGCTCTTTTGCTGGATGGGTGGTTTGGACTTTCTTAATATTAAATGAGATATAATATATATGTAGGTTTATAATATATACAAAATGTATCAACAAAAATAAAGAGATAATTAAATTACTTTGATTTAGCTATCATATTTTTTTTCTTTTCTTTTAAAACGTGTATGTTGATACCATTACTGATTATAAAGGTGAAAAGACATGAATGGTACACGTGTCACACGCTGCAATGAAGAATAAATCACTTTTTTGATCAGATTTTCTTTAGAAACAGAATTCATTCCATGTTGGTGTTTTCCTTTTTTTTTTTGTCAAAATCTTATCTTGTTTCTTTCTTTGTTTCTGAGTGTTTGACAGATTATGTGAAGATGGATTGCATCTATAACGACTGCTAAACCTGTGTGAATCTGATGTGCAGATACAAGCATACAAGACAAAGATCACATGCTCACATTCCAATAGACTCTGCTTCACTATTAATCATACATCAGTGATAAATATTGAAGTGTCATGATATACACTTTTTCTTCTTTGGCACCATTTACACAAGCAGAGTAAAAAATTAACTGTTTCAGCGTATTTTCATATTTGTTACATTGTGTGTTAATTTATTTAATTCTCTTATGTGCATTTCAAGACGTTTAAAGGCCAAAAATTGGATTACAATTTGTCAGTGGGCAGTAGATTATTTGTCAATACCTGCTCTCTCCTCATCTCCATCACTCTTTCTTGTTCTCTCAGTCTTCTTATTTTTCACAGTCTCTTCCACTCCTAAAGCTGAGCTTTGATTGATAGTCTTTTCATTTTTGTCTGTGACAATTAGGACTAAGACTTTTGATAATTTACCATTTAGTAGGCCTAATACCAAAGCGAATACAAACGAGAAAAAAAAAAAACGAATGTAAACTGAATGACAGCGGAATTAGTCCACATCTCCTCCACTGATCAACATAACTCAGCTCACACAATCCTGTGATAAGGTATTTTTGCATATAGGTTTTCTAGTTTTTCCGGAAAAACAAAACAAAAACGTTTTGACATAGGCCTATATCTCACAACATATGCATTTTGTGTGAGCTGCGCTTCAGTGAAGTTTCATCAGAGTTTGAAATCCATCAGTCGTAAATGCGTCCCTATAGCACGCATTGTGTATTATTATCGTATTATAGTGCAATTTATACGCGAAAATTAGTTTTTACGTGCATATGATATGCAGTTTTCATTACATTTCATTTTCAAAACATTGCTCAAAATATTTATTTTTTAAATAATATTTTTAAGTTCAACACATTTCACCACAGCAAACACTGCCTGAGACATAGTAAAGGGGGAACAATCAGAACAATACATAATAAAAACGTATGACAACATAATATAAATAGATATAAAAAAAATGAAAAATACAATTGAACCAACAAAAAAAAAACAGAAAAAAAAACATAATTTTATGCCAACCTTTTAGAGAGGGTGACTTATCACTAATCCAAGATATCAAAATATTTGTCCTAATAGTTAACAAGTAAAAAAGTAGTCGCTTTTTAATTTACATTGTGTGACGTTAAATTACAATATGTGACTCAATTCAATGGCTTATTATGTGACAGTCTCATAAACAACAGGTGTAATCTCCTGTTGCATTTGAAGAAGAGATGAGAATGAACTGAATTTATAAGATGTGATATGTAAGATCTTTGGCTGAATCACTCTTGTCCTTTTGCAGAGAGAGTCCAAACCTTCTCTCGTTCCTCTCCTGAAACGTCCATCCAAAACTCCCTCTCCGGGTCAATCTGTGATTCAATGTTTAACTCTACCATAAGAGCATAAAACTTTATAATAAGAGATGTGCTTCAGTGAAGGAGGTTCAGGAGGATCTTCTCGAGAATGAGTTAGCTAGAGGGAAGCGTCGTGCTTTTAAACTATAAATTGTAATAATCTAAGTTATGAATAGATAGCCTAAGGATATTTCTTAGATAAGTAGCCTTCAAGGAAAGATTGTTAACTAAGTTTATTAAATTCCACAATAGCTACACATTCATTATTAATCGTATGATGATGAAAACGGCTTCGTTAATGTTTTTAGACCATATCTCACGACCTCACTTGTACGAATTTGTACGATTTGTCTAAACCCACGTGATGGCTAGGTTTAGGGGCGGATTTTCGTCGGTCGTTTAAGATTTCTATCCTAAAAAAGAGCTGTCAAATATGAAATGTTTAGATTAGACAGTTTAACTCGCACTTTATGACAGTTTCTGAAGCGTTGCGCCAGAATTCACGCTCAGCTGCTTCTGTGAACATAAAGCCCGCATCTGATCTGATGGTCATCTCTCAAATATGTTGACATTGACGACTTTTTAACTTGTTAACTATAGGCTATGGGAAAATATTTTGATGTCTTAGATTAGTGATAAGTCACCCTCTCTAAAAGGTTCCCATACAATTATGCGTTTTTTTTTCTACACATTATATTTGTTCAATTATATTTTTAATTTAATCATATCTAGCCCTACTTATATTGTGTTGTCATACTTGATTTTGTTATTATTTTCCCCCCTTTGTCTCAGGCAATGTTTGCTGTGTTGTAATTTGTTGAACTTAAAATTAAAAAAAATATATTATTTTTTAAAATATTTTTGAGCATTGCATTGTGAATGTTATTTAATCTATAAGGTATTTCTATGCTGTTAGTAAATTAATAAATTGTTTATTTTTTAAACTGTTTTAAGGATCTGCTTGAAGGGACATAATGTTCCTAGAACAAAAAGTGAGGCTTTGCAGTTGCATTAGCTGGTTCTCTATAGTAAAACCAGATCCAAAGACAATTTGTGTCCTAAACGGGTGTGATGTGTCCAGTAATTTTTCCTCTCTGAAAGTTAAAATGCATCAAGTCACTGTATAAAGTTCCTCTGCATTCGTTGCCTATAATAGAATTTTTTTCTCAACTTTGTAGCGTTGCTGGCTGGACACTCTAGCAGAACTCGCAGAGATTTGCTGTCATGGAAAATGAATGCGTAGGTCTATAAGCAAAATAATAAACAAAATAAACAATTAATTATTTCAACAGATTTGAATTTCAAGGATAGGCTAGATGTTAGCTAGTCTTGCGGTTAGGCAGTGAAAACAAAGATTGTTACAGTCCGTGTTAGTCTCTGCAGTTCTTTAAGATGTCCAAATGTCCAAAATAGATTTGTGAAGTTCGTCGTCGAGCTGCAGTATCAGGCCCTGATGTATGATGAATCCTCTGCGATGATAAATGTAGGTGTGTAATCTAGTGTATTACTGAGTATTTATCTTGCTGATGTATGATTCTCAAATGTGGTTCTACAATAAACAAATAAAGTAATCAGTAACATAAACTGAATAGATGTGCAATCAGGCCAGCTGACAGTCTTGCCTGGGCCCGGGACAAGATAATCTTAGATGGGCCCCCCCCATTTTTTTTTTATAAAACACCATATAGCCTTCTTTCACCTAAACTGAATAATAAAAACACGTTTAAATGGGTACATTTTCTATAAATGTCTTCATTTTCTTTTCTTACATAGCCTACTGCAGTGTTAAAACACAAATAGACATGCAAAATCTGTGCATTTTGGGCACTTTTTGTGTGAAATCATATTTATTTTTTGTCCATCAAAAGTGTGCTTTCACTTTTAATTAGCTAAGCATGAGCAGCGCAGCAAAAATAGACTCGGATCTGGCCCATTATCTGTTCACCGATGACGACAGTGACACATTTCAGCCGGCTTTTTATTTCTCATCTCCATAAATATATCTAGTAGTAAAGCTAATGCAAGGGCTAGGATTTCAATGAAATCTTTGCTAATACTTCCTCATCATCATGGAGAGCGCAGTTCGCACCGCTTTCTTCTTTCCACAAGCGCGTGCTCTCCCGTGGCGTCTGTCGTTGCTATGCAACAATGAACTTGCGCGCCAAAATATTTCCATATGTGGCTCTTTTCTCCTTTCTTATCAACAAGTGGATTTACAGCCACCACATCAGCAGCACCGCCGGTCGCAATGTCTCAGCACTTTTATGAAGAGGTCGCAACTGCACGCGCTTCGGGCATGCACGCGCATCAAGTACCGGGTTTGAGAAAACCTGGTACCGTGGCGTGACGTTTAAAAAGAAAATTAGTACCGACTTGGTACCGAAGTACCGGGTCTTTGACAACACTCATAGACGTTGGCTGCGCTGTTTCTTACCTTGCTCTACGTTGACTTTAAGTTACTAATGTTAGTTCCAGCTTCACCGTCACCACCTTTTTAAAAATATTTGTTTAGGACATCTCGACTCGAAGGCCTCTATTTTCTTCTTCTCTTTTCTTTTCTGAACACCGGACTTGTGATGACCGGACATTTTAAGCGTAACGTTAGCCTACTGAACTTCAAATCAAATGACAACATCAAATTTCGATCAGTGGCCAAACCATTTTTGTTTTGGGGGTGGGGGGGTTCTTGACCACTACACTATTTAAAGGACAATTAGGAAGAAAACAAATAAAAAGCTTTTATGTAACTAGATATTTTATTAGAAAAAATATTAGATACTTTTTCCACAAATATGCCTATTTTATTTATTTTTTAACAATTATTCCATAATTTAATGAGGGCCCAGTTCTGGGCCCCCCCCCCCCCCAACCCTGGGCCCGGGACAACAGACCCGTTTGTCCCCCCCCTGTCGGCGGGCCTGTGTGCAATTAACACGGCAGAAATGCTGAGACATTACAACTGGCTGATCACGTTTGACACTATTAACATAATATTTCACACAATCAGGTAACCTCACTCTCATATAACATAAAATATAATGTAGCAGCCGTACATCAAGCTAAACAGTGAATAAGTGACACAATAACTGTTCAAAAGGCTCCTCTGTTACAGTGTCCGTGGGACAGGCTGAAGGTTTGAGCTGTGAAATTATTTTATTGAGGCAAGGAAGCGACATAGGCTCAAACTGATCAAACACTGTAAAACAGGTCAACATTTCAGAAGGGTCGGATACAGGTGGGGAGATATGAGCTCTAATGGAGGCAATCTTGTCTAAAAAATAGTGTAAAAAATTCTCACAGACTTCAGAAGAAGCTTCCAAACTGAAGGATTTGTGAGTCAAAACTTTTAGTGGAGAAACAATGTCAAGAATGCTGGCACATGTGGAGAGAAAGGAAGAAGTTAATTTCTCTGAGTCAGCTAAGAGACCAGTCTCAGACTGACATGACATTTGAAAAGCACAAGAAAACTGAGCAGCAGTGGTCGGCTTAAACACACGGCCTAGTGGCGGAGCCAGGATTTTTTCATAGGGGTGGCCAGGCAAGGGCCAGCAAACAGTCTGGGGTGGCATATAAATCTTAATTATTTTAACATAAAAATTAGTTTAAATAAATGTATTGGACTGTTTTAGTGCCTTCCTACACAACTGAATACAGTTAATTTGTACTTAATTGTAATTGAGATAGTAGTGAATTAGGAATCATGGAATACTGAGTGAATTTGATCTTTTTTATTATTATTAGCTACTTACTACCTCCAGGCATATTAATAAAGAGCACACACACTATAGCTAATTATATTATATTAGATTATTTAAATTATTTTATTATTTAGATTATTTATTAGGTTAGATTATTTAACCTTCATTGAATTTTATATAATCAATTAACTCTTCAACTTTCTATATTAGTTGTCAAAATAAAGAATCTAAACCCTTCTATCATACCTAAATTAAAAAGGGGGGAAAACATCTCTTTTGAATCCCTATGTGCAAGAATGTGAACAAGGCGGAAGTAAACAGCACATAAATACCAGAATGTAAAATTAGTTATTTTATGGATTTAATGATAGGCTAATGATAAATTTTAGTTTTTCCTTTACAAATTAACGCAAAATTACCGCCTATCTTCTAGTAGCCTCACACGTTCACTGATCTTTTGCATGTGTGAGCATACACAAAAATCGCTGCAAAAGATGCTTAGTTTCTGCATGTGCTATGGGGGATATTGTTCAAGTCTTGAAACAGGTTTGTGTTGCCTGACTTTGATGGCACGTATCTTCAGCAGTTTGCAGTGCAGGCTGCATTATTGATATTACATGTTTTGTGTCGAAATGCATATTTGACAGTGAGTTGACTGTAAATCTGCATCCTAACTCAAGCTAATACTACTTATTGTTAAATTTATGTTCATTAACAAAAACAGTAACATCTGTTAAAAAAAAATGTAACGACCACATTTTTATTTGGTAAAATGTAATATTCTGACTGTTTGAGTTTTATTAAAATTAACTATTGGTCATCCAGTATCATGCATTTAGATCATGATAACCACAGATAAAACCAGGCATAGCCTATAGCACCTCACTATCATGGCAAAATGTCACTTTATGGTTTCTATGGTATTTGTATGAAAAACAGTAGCCTAAATACATTATTAAATACTGTTTATATTCCATTAGTAATACATTGTCTACATTAATAATATAGGCTAATACAATTCAATATGTATATATCACATTTCATGGTGCAGTTAATATTACTTGTTACAGTAAATCCATGGTAAATGGATTCAGTATCAATTCAGATTCTGACTGTATCGTGCGCACAGTGTTTCTCCTGTTCTCCTGTCAGCGCTGTTTCATCTGCCTTTAAACTGGTTTAAACTGGACATTTGTGTTCTTTGCTAATTTGAGCCGAGCGGATAAATGGTCCGTGTGGCGCGCGGTTCAAATGAGTTTAGTTCCACTTTTGGCGCATAAACATTATCGAACATTTATCGAACTCTTGATATCGTTTTATCGAGAAAAATGATATCGCGATAATTATCGTTATTGTTTTATCACCTAGCCCTAATATAAAGTAAACAAACTAAATTTTAAAATGAACATTTCTATAGATGGCCCAACCATTTAACTAGCATTGCCATATACATATCCTTTCAGAGCCTGACTCCACCCACTGGCAATATTTGAAAAATGCTGGAAAAGTGGGCAGAGCCTAAATAACTATATAAATGCTATGCTAAATAGATGCTAATATACTCTATCTATATACTCTATCCTGATCGTTTTCAATACTCGCAATTCCAACTCCTGACTCGCTACAGTGGTTTTGACTTAAGATTGTTTTATACTGCCAAAGGCGTGGTAGCTTGTACCAAGGGCGTGGTGAGCTCATAGACAGTATAAGAAGGGTGAGCTGGAACCTGCTAACGTGCCACCGCAAACATCCAATAGGAAAATTCAACTGCAGTAGCCACCGTTCAACCTGAAGAGGGCAGCACTCAGACGTTTTTACACCATATATTGTAGAATTAAAACACTTTATACCCAAATGTCAAAAAAGTTACTCAAATCAATGAACAGCACTAATAAAGCCCTATTCTTACAGATCATTAACTAAAAAAAGTTAGCTTAGGGTTTAGTTACTCTTTAATGGTTTAAATTAGCCGAATTTACATTTTTCTAGGAATTATTTGACATTTACACCCACGATGGCCTGAATGACAACCATCATAGAATCAAGTTTAGGACCTAAATAAAGTGGTCCCATAAAGTATTTAGATACAACACACACTGCCTTTCAAAAGCTTCGGGTTCAGCAAGAGATTTTGTTTTAATCATGTTTAAAGAAATTAATACCTTTAAGAGAGCATTAAATTGATCAAAAGTGACAATAAAGAGATAATGTTTTAAAATTGTCTATTTCAAATAATTGCTGTTCTTTTGAACTTTATATTCATCAATGAATCCTGAACAAAATTAATTCAGTTTCCCGAAAAATATCAAGCAGCACAACTGTTTTTAACACTGATAATAATAACAATCAGAAATGTTTCTTGAGCAGCAAGTCATCATATTAGAATGATTTCTGAAGGATCATGTGACACTGAAGACTGGAGTAGGCCTAATGATGCTGAAAATTCAGCTTTGATCACAGAAATAAATTAAATAGAAAATATATTGCAATAGTATTCCATATTGCTGTTTTTACGGTGTTTTTGGTCAAATAAATGCAGGTTTGGTGAGCAGAAGAGGCTTCTTTCAAATAAAATAAAAAACCTATAATCTTACAATCCCCCAAAAAACATTTATGTTTAAAATAAAGCAATAGATATAATTTTGGCACGTCACTTGAACCTTCTTTGGAGCTGCTGTAGTTCATATATCTGGAGTTATCTATAACCAAAATATCAGATATCCAGTGATGTGTGTAATGACTGTATCATATACAATAGATCATATGAATTCTCAGCAGCAGATTGTCGATACTCACCCGTCGTGTGTTTCAGATGGTGTGGTGACGTACGAGCAGCTGAAGCTCATGATGTCCACTCGAAGCGTCCAGCTCGTCGATGTTCGTGAACCGGATGAGCTGGAAGCAGGATTTATTCCAGGAGCAACCAACATTCCTTGTAAGTCACACAGTTCAGCTCTACACACACACTTTATGAATGACAGTACTTTTGTTGATGTAGTGGGAGAGGTGGAGCAGGCCCTCAGACTGAGCCCGGATCAGTTTAGAGAGCGATACGGCGTCACAAAGCCTCACAGAGAAGACTCAGACTTTGTGCTGTTCTGTTGTAACATTTTTCCTTCTCAAGTGTTGAAAACTTAGAAGTGCAGACCAGGAGACTTTAAGAGGTATCTTTCGAGCAGAAGTTCTTTATTGCGTCGCTGTAGTCATCTCAATCAAGTCTAAATAAGAGAACTTTACATTGCAGTTTATATACATTTCAAGGGGGTGGAATTAATTTCATAGAGGAGGGGACTCTTGATTCAGCTGGTTACCTGATTTCATCAGGTAACAGTGTAACTCAGAGTCTTGAGATGCTAATCCAACAAGCCTGATTAGATCAACAAAAGGCCCAGCTGACCTTTGAGATGTGACAAGAGGTTAATGTCTGAAACCTTGATTGCCTCAAAATGGAAAACAGTGTGTGCATCTTTCTCAGTTAAAATACTATAGTATTGGAAGCTCAATAAATCATTTAAATACAATTTGTAATCCTACATTTCCCCCTTTGAGAGTTCTAAATAACTCTCACAAAATACAAATTTAGACACTTAAAAGTTCATTCTTGTAACTTGTGATCGTTACAGGCACATGCTTCTGTGTTGCTGTTTCTGCAATTGCATGCTGACACAGAAACAAACATGCAATTTTAGGGTCCGTGATGTTCTTACGGGTAATAGTCTTTTCTGGTAGGAACTGTGATTTTTTCGTGAGAGACGTGATTCATTTGTTAAATGAAAAACTTGATACTGTGGACGCATAGATAGTACGCTAATGAGAGAAACAACAGCAGAATTGCTATTTCCTTCATCCACATCCACGGTTTACCTAACAAGTTCCCGAACCATGAAGAGTTATCTTCAGTCATCTGGTGTAATTTTGTTGAAAGACCAAGACTGTCTTGTTGGACCATCATGTTTGTGCACAAGTGAGTCATGGCTGGAGTCTACACTTTGTGCTATGTCCTGATGGTTAGGAGTAGTATGACAATCTTGATCATGTTGCTGGATGACTGAAGGTTCCGTATGTGGGTCTCTGCGTTGTGTATTTTTTTCTTTTCAAGTGTTGAAAACTTAGAAGTGCAGACCAGGAGACTTTAAGAGGTATCTTTCGAGCAGAAGTTCTTTATTGCGTCGCTGTAGTCATCTCAATCAAGTCTAAATAAGAGAACTTTACATTGCAGTTTATATACATTTCAAGGGGGTGGAATTAATTTCATAGAGGAGGGGACTCTTGATTCAGCTGGTTACCTGATTTCATCAGGTAACAGTGTAACTCAGAGTCTTGAGATGCTAATCCAACAAGCCTGATTAGATCAACAAAAGGCCCAGCTGACCTTTGAGATGTGACAAGAGGTTAATGTCTGAAACCTTGATTGCCTCAAAATGGAAAACAGTGTGTGCATCTTTCTCAGTTAAAATACTATTTTATATCTATAATAATAAGGATAAAAAGGATAATACTATATCCTTTTGTGATAGTTGGCTCGGCAGTAGGTCTCGTTGTTTTCTGGAAGTGGTGTCTTCATACGCAGGTGAAGAGGTCGGTGCGTATGGGTTTCGGGACAGCCATCAAGTGGTATCTGCACAGAGGAAGACAGAAAACAAAAGACAGGAGAGCAGTATTTGTTCAAACACTAGGGTTGTAAACTTTTCCGAGTCTGCTAGACAGTAGGGCAGTATTTGTTCAAACACTATGGTTGTAAACTTTTTCTGAGTCTGCTAAACAGTAGAGCAGTATTGGTTCAAACACTAGGGTGGTAAATTTTCCGAGTCTGCTATTGTTGTTCCTTCTTTCCCTATTTCTTAATTATGACACCTAAAGAACGCAGTGAGGTGAGGATGGATTAATGGATGGGAAGGCCTATGAGGGATTCTTCACCAAAGGGTTGGCCTCCGACGCCTGTTGCAATCGGTTCTTCCCTCGGCTCCCCACTGGTTCGTGTCCTATCCTATCCCTGTTGGAGGGGGAACAACTTTACAGTGTGATACGTGAGTCCAGGTTTTCCTTCCCTGACACAATACTGCAGCTGCTGTAATCAACATCACTTGATGTGGTCCATGCCACTTAGGGTCTAATGGCTTTTTCCTGAATGACTTTATCATGACCCATTGACCTGGGATGATTGTGTGTCCACCTTCTGGTGGAGTCTGCCAACATGACTCAACTCTCCCTCTGGCACTCTGTACCGCCTTTGTTAGGTTTTCACAGTAAGCAATCAGGGCATCTGAGGCAATGTGTTCATCAGCATTTCTAAGATCAATCACACCTGACATCTGCATGGGGCGTCCAGTAATAATCTCATGAGGGCTCAGTCCTACTGTTCTGTTAGGTGATGCTCTCATACTACACAGTACTGCTGGCAGTGCTTCGACCCATGGTACCCCTTCCTGATGCATTTTGCTTAGTCTGGTTTTGATTGTTCTGTTCGATCGTTCAACCTGTCCTGATGCTTGTGGCCTGCATGGACAGTGAAGATTCCACTTAATCTTCAAAATTCTAGACACTTCCTTGACTACCTGTCCTGTGAAGTGTGTACCTTGATCTGAGTCAATGCAATCTGGTAATCCCCATCTGGGAATGAAATCAGTGACAAGACATTTAGCAGTATGTGCAGCTGTAGCACGCCCTGTTGGATAAGCTTCTACCCATCTTGAGAACTTATCTATTACTACCAAAACATCAGTTTTTCCCTTACAACGAGGCAATGATATGTAATCAACTTGCAGGTGGATCACTGGATCACTGGATCTTCCCTCCACTGGTTTGAGTCCTATCTCACAGGTAGGTCATTCAGGGTCGCATGGAGAGGCGAGGTATCCAAAGCACATCGACTGACCACAGGGGTTCCCCAGGGGTCAGTCCTTGGACCCCTCCTCTTCTCCATTTACACCACATCACTGGGACCCATCATACAGGCACATGGTTTCTCTTACCATTGCTATGCTGATGACACCCAGCTCTACCTCTCATTTCAACCAGACGATCCCACAGTAGCTGCACGTATCTCTAGCTGTCTGGCAGACATTTGGGCATGGATGAAGGAACATCACCTGCAGCTCAATCTGGCAAAGACTGAGCTTCTCGTTCTCCCTGCCAATCCGTCTCTACAGCACGACTTCACTATCCAGCTAGACTCATCCTCAATCACCCCATCAAGGTCAGTCAGAAATCTTGGAGTAATCTTTGATGACCAGCTAACCTTCACAGACCACATTTCAAAGACAGCTCGATCATGCAGGTTTGCAATGCACAACATCAGGAAGATCAGGCCTTTCCTAACTGAGCATGCAACACAACTTCTTGTCCAGGCCCTGGTTATTTCTAGGCTTGATTACTGCAATGCTCTTCTAGCTGGTCTTCCATCATGTGCAACTAAACCCTTACAAATGATCCAGAATGCTGCTGCTCGTCTTGTCTTCAACGAGCCCAAAAGGGCCCACGTCACTCCGCTGTTCATCTCCCTGCATTGGCTACCACTCGCTGCTCGAATCAAGTTCAAGGCGCTGACACTTGCTTACAGATTGTCCACCGGCTCAGCTCCCTCCTACTTTCACTCGCTCCTACGGGTCTACATCCCTACCAGAAGCCTACGATCGGCCAAGGAGCGACGGCTCGTGGTGCCTTCACAGCGAGGCACAAAATCACTGTCCAGAACATTCTCATTCACGGTTCCATGCTGGTGGAATGACCTACCCACCCTCGTCCGGAATGCAGAATCCCTGACAGCATTCAAAAGACAACTGAAAACTCATGTCTTCCGTGAGCACTTAACATAAGAAAAAAAAAAAAAACTTTTTCTTGAAATCTTCGCTTGTCTGGTTTATGCTACTCTGAGCAATGTTTGAACTTTGTATTCTGAGCACTTCTTGCGTTGTTTTTGCCTCTCCATGATGACTCGCTTGGTTTAATCCTCAAATGTAAGTCGCTTTGGATAAAAGCGTCTGCTAAATGACTAAATGTAAATGTAAATGTAAATGTAGGTGACGAAATGGTCCTGGTGGGGCTGGGGTATGTGCTGCTGGTGTAGTGGCTGCTGGTACATCATTATTTTTCTGACATGTAACACACCTCTTGGCTGTTTCTGTGGCTACATTTCTGAATTTTGGATTCCACCACTGATTTGAGAACCTGTGATTCATCGTTGCTGGACCACTGTGACCCAAATTGTGTATTTGTTGAGCCAAATATGGCAACAGTGATTCGGGAGCAACATACTTTTCCCCTTTGGTCCAGCACCCGGATGAATCCACTGTGGCTCCTTTGTCTAACCATGTCCATGCTTCATACAGAGGAACGTCTTTGTACAGATCAATTATTGATTCAGGAGGCATAATTGTCTTCTGTGCTGCACTACCTGAACACACTTGTACAGTTGCATAGAAACAAGCCTGTTTAGCTGCTATATCAGCAAGAGCATTACCTTTAGCTTCCGTAGTATTAGTTGTGAGATGTGCTTTCACTTTTATCACTGCTAATTTCTTTGGAAGTTTCATGGAAAACATTAGATCTTTCACTAATTCAGCATGCTTAATGGGGGATCCAGCAGAAGTTAGAAACTGTCTGGTTTGCCAAATGACACCAAAATCATGAATTACCCCAAAAGCATATCTGGAATCTGTGTAGATATTAGCAACTGATCCTGAAGCTAGCGTGCATGCTCTTGTTAGGGCTACTAGTTCTGCAGCTTGAGCTGAAAAATGATCTGGAAGACGTCCTGAAGCTAACACTTCCGTGGTGGACGTTACTGCATAACCTGCTCGTCTGTTACCTTCAATTACTTGAGCTGACCCCCAACGTCTCCTGGTCTTCGCTTCTAAGTCTCCTACACTTAAGAAGAACAAGGTTTACAACACTCTGTAGTTTTAAAACACATAATTCAATGCAAACACAAAGATGACTGAGAGATGAGCAAATAAACGTTCCTCAAAAGCCTGATGATCATATTTGAGACTCACATTTTAACATGATTTTTCTAATAAATTATGTATGATAATCAAGTAAACCTAAACTGCTACAGTGCACTAATTGTTCAAATATTACTATAACAATATCAAAGTTATTCTTACGTTTACTTTATAAAAATGAAAGATTTCACAGCAAAAAGACCTTGTGAACCACAAGCTGAAGGGGGACGTTTGCACAATTGTAAAAAAAGGTCTTTTACTTGCTAAAAAGTGTAAACTATCTATCAGACGACAGAAGGCATGTAGTAGATCGAGTACAGATGGTTTTTCAGAAAAGTTTTGATCATGTTTATGATATTATATTTTGCAAAGCAAATATGATATTATGGGTTCATTTAAGAGAGTTTCCCTCTATGATTTGGTGTCCTTCATATGTCAACATTTATTTTTCCTATGCTTTCTTGCATTTTCTATTTGTTTTGTTTTTATAGGTAGTGACATTAGTTATATGACTGTTTTTTTTATGTAGAAATGGTTTTATGAATATAATGCATTAATTATTTAATTGGCTAGAAAATGCGCTGTAAATATTGCTATTAAATAATTTTTATGATTTAAATCCTCATCCGGTAATCAGAAAAACCTAAGCAAGTCATGATCATTCATTGGATTCATCCTCACTGACTCACAGATGACAAAAGTCAGGTATCCGTGTGTGTTTCCTCTCAGGGCCCGTCATTACGCTGGAGGATTCAACGAGTGGCGTCAGCGGGAAGATCTGCGAGCAAGAGTCGAGCATAAAACTTGACAACAGAGGAATAATGCTTATTTCAGGACCTAAGACTATGATTATGAATTTATACTCCACTTGACTGTTAAAATTACAGCAGAGACCAAAAATGTATTCATCAAATGTGTCTTTGGCAAAGACTCAATAAATATTGCATTGTTTATGATACACTTTGTTTGTTTTTATGCCATATCATTTTGTCACCATAAATGGACCGAGCGAGTTGAACACGTTGAAACCGAAAGTGATATATTGACAATGAATATCAAACTGCGCACTATACAGCCCTCCCATTTAAACCTAACAAATAATTAAGTAGTATAGTGACATGAATAAACAGGAACAGGCTGAGGATATCATCAACTGCGATATTATTGTAAACACAGCTCGTGAATTCCCATTTGAGATCTAATGAGCCAAAACAAATATTAGAGTATCTCAACCTGTCACATTCACAACTAAATTTTCTACAAAATGAAGGGATGACAATGAAATGAAATGGTTCATCAGAGTGTTTTTCCCGCACATTATTATGACGGTGCCGGTGAGACTCAAACACTCACCGCTTTGAGAAAAGCTCTGCTTTAACCCTTTCATGCATGAATTATGATAACCTCAGTCAGGATTTTTTTTCCTTTGTGTTTTTATTGCTCTTAGGGCATGAAAAACAATATTTGAAATTTTCTTTTTTTTTAACACATTTTTCAAAGAGATTTTCAGATGTCCACTTGAGTGGACAGCATGCGTTTATGGTTTAAACTGAAGAGATACTGTCTGTATTAAACATAATACAGTAATCAAACATATATAGTGTCTGTATTTTTAACTGTAATTGTATTAAAAACCAATTAATACAATTATAAAATCATGTGAAACTATAAAATATATACAAAAAATAAAAATGTGAAATGTTGCAAAGGCATCGTACGAAACGGCATCAGACAAAACAGCCTCAGACATATTTCGACATAATATCTTGTTATTTCGACATAATAACTTGCTATTTTTCGACATAATAAGGGGGCATTCTAATCTGCATTATTATGCGTTTTATAATGGTTTTCTATGGGAGGAAAATGCTAAACATTTAATTAAACGCGTTGCGTTAATATTCTCATCTGATTTTTTGTAGTATAGCCTACTTTATTATGATTTTAGTATCATAAAGATTAATACATGCACGTACAATTAACCGTGAACTTGATAAATGTGACAGATATTTTTTACACAAACAAATGCCTTTAAACGTATGTGCAAAATTCAGAATTAAATGAATGTGCAGCAATAGAGGGCTACTAAATAAGCGCATTTAGTTTCATATTTGTTAAAATATTAGAATGTTATTTTTTTTTCCATGTTGATTATGAAAAAGTGAACAGCATGAGTAAGATAGGATGCGCAATATATGGGTAAGACATGATTTTGACCACTTCATTAAGTTTTGTTTTGTAGAAAGTGAATTTCGTTTTGAATAAATTGTATCTTAATTTTAATCATTTTTTATCAACCAATTGCCTGGATTTAATAAATAAGAGGCAAATATAGCAGACAATTATAATCATTATGGAGGCGCCGGTGTGTCACTTGCATTGCAGTGAACTGGAGCGCATCTCATCATAAAGTTAAACTCAGTGTATGGCTCACAGACATGAAAAATATATCTATTTTTCAAAAAAATGTTTACAGCAATGTTAAATCAAGCAGTCTAATAGCTCGAAAGAAGGCTTTAACTTCACGATCGTGAAAACTATCAGTTTGCCAACATACAAGCTAGCTAGTTGAAATGTCATCTAACTTTTTAAACGTGCAAATAAAACTCCCGAAATGCATGTTCTCTTCTGTATACAACGTAATTAGTGTAACATTTGATGAAAGCACATATATAAATATATCATGACGGGTTATCTCCTCCATCAGCTGTTGTTGTATCTGATCTGGGCCGGGTTTCCCGATAACGATCGGGTTTCCCGATAACGATCGATAACGATATCGGGTTTCCCGATAACTTAGCTTTTAAGAGTGCAAGGTTACTAATGCACTTAACATAAACGCGCGAGAAGAGAACGCGTTCTACGTGCTACTTAAGCGTTGCTGTCCATTCGGGAAGTGCTGGAATATAACCTTATATGGAATCATATTCTGAACGTTTAACCTAATAATCGTCATTTGTTGTGGATTAGAAATTAAGACAAGTCTAGGCCTATATGAAGCACCTATACAGGCGGAGGCACTGACAAAATGGCTGAACAAAAAACAAAAAAAAAACAAGAGAAGATACCTTTCAAAAAGATTCAATTAAATGTCCTTTTAGAGGAGATAGAGCGAAACAAAGATTTTATTTTTAACAGATTTAAATGACACCATACAAATAAGGAAAAACAAAACATCTGGGAGGACATTGCAAACTCACTGCAACCGGTGTTCAAAGATCAGTCCGCAAGAAATGCCCAATACATGGCTGGTTTTCGTGCACGTCAGCAAGTCATTGACAGATTTTTTTTAAATTTATTTGTATTTTGCCCAGTCTTTAAAGCATATTTCCCACATTACTTATTGTATGATTTTTTTGTTCATTCATTTAATTTGTGTATTTCTATTTTTTGTTCCCTTTTTAATTATTTTATATATAAATTCATTAAAACAAAACACGAGTACAATAAAGTGTACAATAAAGTACAATCAAAACCTTATATTATACTCACGTTGCAGTGTAATCTGTTAAATCTAGATAAAAAAGTGTAATCTGCCGGTTGTCCTGCAGGAGACCTCATAAATCTGTCTTCTTACGATGCACTTGGGGATTAACGATTACTCCAGAGCACTCGTAGTTCTACGAAGATTTTCAAGTGCTATTTAAGTTACGATGCTTTTGGGAAACAGACCATTAAGATCAGTCGTACGATCGTTTTTACGAACTTCTTAGGCTTACGATGCTTTTGGGAAACCCAGCCCTAAACCGCGTACATGTGACGTCACATGGGGCGGGGCAATGCGAACCTCTAAACTCCACCTGAGTCCGTTTTGTCCGATGCCGTTATGTCTGATGCCTTTGTGTCTGAGGCTGTTTTGTCTGATGCCTTTTTGTCTGATGCCGTTTCGTCTGATGCCTAATTGTACGAGACCTAGGCTACCTGACACCTGACATTGTTTTTATGAAAAAAATAAAAAATATGCACCAAACAAGCCACTTTGAAATTTTGCTGTTTTCATGCATAGGGCCTACAAAAGTTGGGTGACCCTCCCCCTAGACTTATAACGAGATTCTTACGAGATTCTCCGCCTCTTTTGTTGCATAGCTTGGAGATCAACCTCCTGTACAGCCACGAATTTTCGTGAGTGTTGCTTCCAGTAAAATGACCCTAAATGAGTACACAAATAACGTATGAATAAGAGCTAATTCGTGAGATTGACATGTGAATGCATATTAATTTAGCAGCAAAGTTTGACATTGTTTATGGTTATAGTTTGAAATGTGGGACTTCATAAATGTTGATGCAGCAATTTAAAGCCCACTATATTTGCAGCCTAATTGTGTAGCAACATAAACGTTCATCATCTAATTAGCACCGGTGTTGGGAGTAACGCGTTACAAAAGTAATGCATTACAGTAACATATTACTTTTTGCTGTAACGCAGTAATGTAAGGCATTACTAATCAATTTCCAGTCATATTTTACTCGGTACATGTTCAGTAACGCTTGCGTTACAACACACTTTTGAAAAATCAAGTATTACCTGTTCATCAGTCAATAGCCGCGTGTGGTGCACAAGTTTTTGATTTATTTAATTCATCTGAAAAATGAATGCCATTTTACAGTATTTTATTTTACTTTTTGTTTTTAAAGATATGGAATGAGAAATTTTAACTGTTTTTGAGATTATTATTTCAGCATAAAACAATTGTAGTAAAGTAAAGTGAATTTGGTGTTGTTCACATAAACACACTGACACAGGCACTGAGGGTTTGAATATTGAGTTTACTGAGGAATAAAACAGTTTTCACAGTTCCTCTATAGGCTACAGTATGGCAGCTCATTGTGTGTCTGTTATTATATCATACAAACTATTTTCTGCATGCGGTCGGTTAGTGTTTAATTTTAAAGGGTTCCAGAGGGTCACTGGCGGTTTTAGGGTACTGGACTCCGAGCACAGTCAGTTTCTCTCCATGGCAGGAGAGAGCTTGAAATATCATCACATGAAGGTACTTCTCTACTCCGACCTTCACCTGAGAGAGAGAGAGAGAGAGAGAGAGAGAGAGAGAGAGAGAGAGAGAGAGAGAGAGAATACACATGCATTTATGTGATCTCTTCCACGTAAAACTGTAGTCTGTTCACATTGATCCATGACACCGCGAACATATTTCTACGAGTTCTGCTACAGTGACCATTGCAAACTAGATTTGAGTGTCCAGCAACGCTACACAGTTGAGAAAAGTTTTCTGTTATACAAATGCAGAGAAACTTTATACAGTGAAGTTTTTTACAGTGAAGAAATTGTATCTTTCAGAGAGGACGGAAAAATGACACATCACACCCGTTTAGGACACACTGTCTGCCATAGTTCGCTTGTTGATATTAGAAACATACAAATTTTGCTGAAAGTATTTCTGTGAAACAATACAAAACACTCATTTACCTTGACCAGATAGTTTTTTCCTGCCACAATCTGATGCCTGAAGGTTTTAGGAATGCAAACATCAAAATGGACTCCAGCCTGCTTCCCTGCCTGAATAAACAAATACACATTTTAGGCCCTGTCCGCACGGAGACGCGTTTAGCTGTATACGTACAAATTTTTTTATCGGATCGGCGTTTCGTCCAGACGGATCCGGCGTTTTGGGACATATTGATCTAAATTATTATTTTAAAAAGATTTCGTTTATTGGTCTCTAGGGAGGTACGTCTATCAGTCAGATATCATAAAACTCAAGTGAAATGTTTTGTGATTTGAAGTGAAAAGGAAAACATTTTTTTTTTAAATAACACATTTTACAGCATCAAAATAGATAATTTTACTTGGCTGTGTTTTAACAAAAACACATTTACTACAAGAGTGATTTTCTGTCTCTTACCTCAGTGCAGATGTTCTCCACATCTGCATTGACAGGCTCCTCTGTGCTCCATCCTCCCAAAATTTGCTTTGCATCAGTCATTGTGCTGGTGATCAAATCTGGATAATAAACTGTATTATCAGGCAGTTTGTCTCACAGATTGATTCTGATCCACTATTTATGCTGCCAAAATCGCATGACGTCACATTGTAATTCCATGTGTTCACATCAAAGGGAGTGAATGAATAGGCGGAGTTTCTCTTTGGGGTGTTGTGTAATATTCAGTTCCTGTGAAACAGAAAAGAAGATACTCTGAAGAACATTGGGAACCATTTAAACTAATATTGGTGCTGATTGACTTCCATTGTATGTACAAACAACATAACTGACGCATTTTTCAAAATATGTTCCAGAGAAGAATGAGTCACACAACTTTGAAACAACATGAGTGCGACAGAATTGTTATTTTTGAACGAACTATCCCTTTAAAATTGACCCACAAAAGGATAATGTTTTTTTTTAATTTAGTTAACAAAATACAGAGCAATGTTTAACAGTTTAGAGAATCTGAGATAACATGTTTTCTATTTGAATATTTTGTAAAATGTAATTTATTCCTGTGATAATAGCTGAAAGTTCACCATCATTACTCCAGTCTTCAAAGAATTGATGAATAAATTTTTTTTTTTTTTTAAATAATCAGTATCTTCTACAGAGTACAAATTTTTAGAGTAAGAAAAGAAAAACATTAAAAAATGTGTTTTTGTGTACAGATACAGTATGTGTGCGGATCATCTGATCATGTCTTCTCGCTTAAATGTCATTATCAAATACAAATGTGGTTTGCATGATCTCTGTCAACATGAGCGCTTTACTCTTCAAAATAAAGCTTCTTTATTGGCATCGATGGTTCATGAAGAAACTTGAACATCCATGAACCTTTCTATTAACAAAAAGTTATTTATAGTGGATTTTTTTAAAAGATTTTTTTTAAATGTTTTTCACTCTAAAAGAAGGTTCTTTTAAAAACTGTTCACTAAACAAAAATAGTTCTTCTATCCGGCATCGCTGTAAAAAAAAACATTTTGGAAGCTTTATTTTTAAGAGTACAAGATGTTATAATTTGAGAAATGTTTCAGATGCTTCAGAAATAATTCTAATATGCGTAAAAGTGCGTATCTATACCACGAATTTAATTTCTCCATATATACGCCAAAAATGGTTTTTGCGTGCATATGCTACGCACTGTAAACCCCTTGGGTAGGATTAGGGTGTGAGTGCGTCTTACACGCCATAAAGTGCGTATCATATACACGCAAAAACTATTTTTAGCGTATAAATGACACGAGAAATTAAATTCGTGGTATAGATGAAATTGTTTACACACACATGACTATGTTGTTGTTGCCGTAGAATAAATAATCAATGTACAAATGAAACAAACTGGCACATTATTATCAGTGTGAATCATTGACGGTGACGAACGCAGCATTCATATAAATAATAATGTTAGGACTGTTTCAAAAAAATCATTTTATGACTGTATCATTTATCTCTTAATTCCTTTCATAACTTTTTTAATTTCCCTTGCTTTTATTTTGTGTTTATTTTCTATGCAAAGCTCTTTGAATTGCCATAGTGTGATTATTTTAATTCCTTTCTATGTAAAGAATTTTGAATTGCCACAGTGTATGAAATGTGCTATATAAATAAACTTGCCTTGCCTAATGGTGCGTTCACACCGGACGCGAATAGCGCGTCAGGCGCGAGTGATTTCAATGTATGTTAACGGTACTGATCCACTTGTCCGTGCGACACTTCAGTCGCGCCGCACTCCACTTTATTCCTATGGGTGACGTCACGCGACTTTAACGCGCCCGCAAAGCATCCCGGGAAGGCGGCGCTTCATTGTGAAAAATGCTGCGCGTCAAAAAGCTGGCCGATGCCCATCTTTATGCAAATGAATCCGTCAAACGCGACGCGTCTATCCAATAGAAGTAGTCTCTCGAGGGGCCTTTGTTCTAGACTGGCTGCTGGGTCAAAACCACGCCCATAGCGGTAAACTTGAGGAACGCCCATCAACTAACAAATGTGGAGAGGCGTGCGACACCACGCTTCAGTCGTGTCGCAAAAGTGGATCAGTACTGTTAAGTCAATGCAAAGACGCGTTACGCGCGTAAAAAATTCCTGCGGCGCGAATGAGGCGTAGAGCGCGGCAGACGCGAATACGCCTCGTTCGCGCGAATGGCGCGAATTGAGCGTATGGCGCGTTAAGCACGTTACGCGCGAATGATTTACGGTACTGATCCACTTTTGCGACACGACTGAAGCGTGGTGTCGCACGCCTCTCCACATTTGTAAGTTGATGGGCGTTCCTCAACTTTACAGCTATGGGCGTGGTTTTGACCCAGCGGCCAGTCTAGAACAAAGGCCCCTCGAGAGACTACTTCTATTGGATAGACGCGTCGCGTTTGACGGATTCATTTGCATAAAGATGGGCATCGGCCAGCTTTTTGACGCGCAGCATTTTTCACAATGAAGCACCGCCTTCCCGGGATGCTTTGCGGGCGCGTTAAAGTCGCGTGACGTCACCCATAGGAATAAAGTGGAGTGCGTCTTTGCATTGACTTAACATTGAAATCACTCGCGCCTGACGCGCTATTCGCGTCCGGTGTGAACGCACCATAAGCGTGCATTTCTGAGCGTTATTCCCTGTTCTGTTTCTCCGTTTCCCTGGACTCTCGACCTTTGCCTGTATCCTGGACTGTTTGCGAACCTGTGCTGCCTGTCTCGACCTACGCCTGTTTACACCATGAGTTATTGGATTGCCCTTGTTTATTTGTGTACCTGGTTTATTTCTGTTTATGTTCAAGTTATAATAAATTTCTGCACATGGATCCGACCGCCTCTGTCCGTACGTTACAACCAAAGTGAATGAATACATCTTATATATATATATATATATATATATATATATAGGTTTTCTTGTTTTTCCAGAAAAACAAAGCAAAAACGTTTTGACATATATTTCACAACATATGCATTTTGTGTGGGCTGCGCTTCAGTGAAGTTTCATCAGAAACATTTTGAAATCCATCATCCGTGACACTGTAGGCCTACATGTCAACCATGATGTCAACTGGCAAATGCAACTCCAAAGAAAAATATAAAACTGAAGATACTGAAAACAGCCGCATGACGTCTCATAAACAGCTTTCAGTTCACATAATCACAGGCTTTACAGGTAAAAAAAAATGCAATTTGGGACTTTATGTTTAGGAACATTTTGTCCCAATCTTCAAGCAGATCCTTAAAAAAGTAAAAAAAAGATGAAAGAAAAATATCAATAATTTCCTAACAATACTTAGAGTAAACCTCTAAAAAACATTGCTCAAAATATTTATTTTTTAAATAATATTTTTAAGTTCAACACATTTCACCACAGCAAACACTGCCTGAGACATAGTAAAGGGGGAACAATAAATAATACAAAAATCAAGTATGACAACACAATATAAATAGATGTATATATAAAAAAAAATGAAAAATACAATTGAACCAACAAAAAATGACAGGAAAAAAAAAAAAAAATTTATACCATTATCACTAATCCAAGCTATCAATTGTTTTTTTTTTTTTTACGAATAGTTAACAAGTAAAAAAGTCTTTTTTTACAAAAGGCTTTTTAATTTACATGTGACTTTAAATTACAATATGTGACTCAATTCAACAGCTTTATTATGTGACGGTCTCATAAACAACCGGTGTAATCTCCTGCATTTGAAGAAGAGATGAGAATAAACTGAATTAATAAGGTGTGATATGTAAGCTGTGTAAGATCTTTAGCTGAATCACTCTTGTCCTTTTGCACAGAGCAAGTCAGGATCTGAGGGGAAAAAGTTTTGCTTCTATATGGGTTGTATTTAAACATTACAGGCTCAAACATGTAAGTTATACATGAACAGAACAATTTACATATGAAATGTATGAACATTTAAATCACTTTATGCACAATGTTCAATTTATCCTGCCATTCGCACCAAAACTCCTGGGCCCGGTTCCCCAAAACGTTCTTATCGCTAAGTAGCCTAGTTCTTAACCTATTCCTTAACCTCTCTCTTAACCTGATGGCACGATTCCCGACACGTTCGTACGCTAAGTATATCTTCTGTAAGTCACACTTTCGTAAGGTTGGTCTGGACCATTCGTAAGCTCTCTCTTAGCGTTGTTTGAGCTCAAGACGCTAGTCGCCGCCACTGTGCAGCAGTCTTTAGAAATCAGCGCAGCGCAGTACAAGTCAAACTATGGTATGTTGACAATGTTGTGGCTCAACAATGATTTTATGTTATGGACATTTTAAGACTAATAATAAAATATGTTTGCAATGGATACAGGCCTATTTATGAAGTTGACTTTATTTGGTATCAGAACTAATATGGTGGTAATTAGCCTAGGCTATTTCGCAATGTCACTAAAGCATTTAAATTGGCAATCACTTTTGATAATTAAAATCTGGCAAACAATTTAGCTCTAAATGGCTAAGATCTATAAATGGGTAAGCATGGTGGCGTCCAGTAAGCGATCAACTATGGCAGCGATCCAACATGTCCTTGTATTGAATCAAAGACGGCGCCGGCCGCGGAGCCGTTTAGTCCACGGATGTCAATTTTTTTATTCGGCAAAACTTAAGCCCTTTTGACATTTTGCCTGACGTGGCTATATTAAAAAAAAATTCGCCTCCCAAGACAACTCATTATGCAGCTGCTGGACCTTCTCAGACCTGCGCTTACCACCATATTCTGTATCTAACTCTCTCTCTCTGTTCATGTAGACCAATGGCAATCAATAGGCCTACCGCATTAAACAACTGTAGTAAGTAACTGCAGCTGCTTGCCAATCAATTCTGATTGTAAAGTACCTTACCATTAATATAAAAGTGTATTACATAATTTTTGGAAGTCGTTAAACCCATGTCAAGCGGCACAAGTGGCACAACGGGATAAGGAGGGTGGATGATTAGCGAGGGATACCCGGTTCGTCTACCCGTCACAACATATCGTGTGAACATATACTGACAATTTGATAATTTAATTAATAGTCTATATTTTACTGATAACTTAAACTATGTTAAAATAAATGTTACTGGAATAATTTGAGGAATGTTTCATTTGCATAGAACGTGTTGTCTTTCTTAACGCCGTATTGCTCCTTCGCGTGAATTGGAAAATCGATTCCTGAGCAATCGATGCCAACTAATTCAGCACCTTCACTTGGGACAGCGCCTTTGTAACGTCGAACGTAAGAGGCAGCGTCTTAAGAAGCTTCCTAAGGGACACTTCGGGGAACACACATAAACAACTTTGGTATAATATATATTTTCGAGTCTTCTTAGCGCGCTAAGATTGAGCGTTATCGGGGAACCGGGCCCAGATTAGTAGTAGATTTTACTGAGACCTGTTCTGAGGCTGATTGGTGTATTCATCTGCATACTGCTGTAAGGATTGATTTTCCTGCTTAAATAAAATAACAAAGACATTTGTTTTATTGTTTTCCACCCCCTCTTTCTTCCACAAGGAACATTTGGAATTCCTAAAGACACAGGGGTGCTGACTGCTGATAAGACTCAAGGCCAAACTGGGTGTACTTCGGGGGTCTATGAAATTGTCCCACCTTTTTTACGTTGGGGGAAGTTGTATTTATCTGATTGGTCAGTTTAAATGTCTCACATTTGGGTTATAGTCACATGGTCAGAGAAAGGATAAAAGGGGACTCTTTCTATGCTCTGTCTTTTTCTATGCTCTGCTCTCTTCTGACTCTCTGGGTCCCTTTCTTGGGTCTCTCTCTCTCTCTCTCGCTAGGGATTGTGGGTAGTGGGAAGAATTAGAGTTCGGGAGCACATGAGAGTTTGTTTACTTTAATCTTGTTTTTTCGTTTTCTTTTTTATAAGATTTCGTTAAAGAGTTTAGTTTATTTAACAAACTTATTTTTGAACGCCGACTGAGGTCGGCAAACCTAGATAAATGGGGTCAAGCGGAGATTTCTCACGCTTGACTCTTAGACACGGTTTGAAATGCACACCTGATGATTCAATATCTGTGGAAGATGTGGTGGTTGCAGTCAGCGAACAGGTTGGTGGGTTAAATATCAAGTCAGCTTCAAGGATGAACAAATTGTTGTTGTTTTTCTTGCCGATGTTCAGATGGTTGATGGTTTGGTTGAACGCGGAATTACGATTAACGATATGTTTGTGCCAGTACTGCCGTTATCGAGTCCATCTAAGAAAATCGTACTGTTGGAGCTACATTAGTTTGCTTTCAGTAGTGGTAATTTTGTTAATTAATTTGTTTATTATTATTATTTTGTTCACATTAGTAATATATATTTTGGTAATGTTCTTTTGTTTGTTTGTTTAGTTAATTGTTTTTATTTATATGTTTAGTCTTTATTTTTGGTTAGTTTAATAATTGCAATGTTGATTTAGACACCTGAGGGCAGTATTGGGCACAGGTGAGGGTAAATATAGGTAGGAAGTAGGAGGTGGCCTGTAGCACCTGGGTGATGGGCACATGGTTTTTTACCAGCGCGAGAGATGCTGTATTGCTTGCTCAGTTGGATCAAATAAACCACCCACAAACCCTGAATCCAGCCTTGAATTTGATTTATTTCTTGCCTGCGTACATCACCTGCCCAGAGTGCTAGAAGTTGTCGTTTGAAGGTTTGATTTAAGTTTAATTTCCTTTTGTTTGTTGACAAACGGCCACTACAACAAGTAAAAAACCCGCTCATTGATTAAAGAAAGAAGAAGAACTTTCCTTGGAATTAGCTTCGGATATTATTGGGATACCCGATGGAAAATCAGTATGGATTGTTTTATTTACCATTTATGGATTATCTGCTGGCATGAGACAGAGGCCTTGCCCGAGCTAAGAAATCTCCAGTTGGTATGTACTGCAAGAAATGCCGTATAGGAAAACGGTTTCATGAAGAGGTACGTGATCTTGAACTGCTTTAATTGGCTGTGCGCTTGTTGAATTATCAACCCACTGGGTGGCCTATACATTCATAAAAGGGTAAAGCCAGTGCTGTGTGTGCTTGTGTGGATGAAGAGGATTTGTTGTATAAAACAAAGTTGTTTCGATAAAGATCGCCATCTTTGCTAACCTTGTTGCCCGATTGTGAACATTCACTGATATTGTCAACAATTAGGCTACAAGTTTGCAACAAAATGACTGATGTGGAGAGGCCGGAATCAAAGCGGTCAATCAAATTGACTTCTAAAGGAATGTGCTTTTACATACAAACTTGTCAAGAAAAACGCACTGCAAAAACTAACCAGGCTAAGAAGCTTATGGATAAAATCCGTGCCTTAATGGAATTAACTGAAAATGCCGACGTGGTGAACACTCAGCTCGCTTTGTTCATTAAGTGTTATGAAGAAGCACTCGATATACATGAAACATTTATGGAATTGCCTCTACCAGATGATGAAATACTCACCACTAAAACTAAAACCTTTGAGGAGAAGATGAAATCATGTCATGCATTTGTTGAAGATGTGAAGGAGTGGCTGTCTAAAGCTGGTTATCCATACTCGCAGCCAAAAGAACCTATCGACGCAGGATGTGTTGACGATGGAATACAACCTGAAGACAGTATTTCTAACGTCTCAAGTGTAGGAGCAAGTTCTGTAAAATCACGCACCACCGGCATATCAAAGATTTCTGCAACATCCACGGCGCGCATTAATGCGGAGGCCGAGAGAGCAGCTCTTCTTAAACGCTCCGAAGCTTTAAAAAGGAAACATCATATAGAAGCGCAGGAGGAAAGGCTTCGTAGAGAAAAAGAGCAATTAGCGCTTGAAACAGATTTGGCAGCTACAACTGCAAGGCTTCAAGTTTTTGAAATTAATTCATCACAGTGCGGTTCAAGACGATCTGATGGAATGAACTCTTATTTGGAGAGGAGCAAAGCTCAAAGATCCATCGGTTTAGATCCTCTTGTCAAAGCTTTTGTCCCACATGAAAATGATGTTCTTGCTGTACCTGATCCTGCAACAGTTGTTAGGCCAAGACAAGGATTTGCTGAGCAAATGTATGGAAGGCCGTTTGGGCCAGAAGCTCCGTATCAAGAAGTACAGACTGCAAATGGACGTCAAATGGGACATATGTTAAACTCTCAAACTCAAAGCGGTAACAACAAAAATGACATGGTGGGCATTATGCAAAAACAAAACGAAATCACTGCACTGTTGGTTCAGCAAAATATATCCTCTGTTCTTCCTCCAAGAAATCTGCAAGTTTTTGATGGAGACCCTCTTCAATATAAATCCTTCATTAGAGCCTTTGAAAATGTAGTGGAGAAGAAAACGAATAATCCCAGCGACTGTTTGAGCTTCCTTGAACAATACACTAGGGGGCAGCCAAAGGATCTTGTGCATAGTTGTCAGCATATGCCTCCAGATCAAGGCTATCACAGAGCCAAGAGTCTTCTTGCTCAGCACTTTGGAGATGAACATAAAATTGCATCTGCCTACATGGAAAAAATATTTAACTGGACACCCGTTAAAGGTGAAGATGTAAAAGGATTACAATCATTCTCTCTGTTTCTCAGAGGATGTTCAAACCTAACAGAACAAGTAATGTATATGAGGGAACTGGACTTACCAGCTAACATGTGGAGTATCATTTTAAAACTTCCTTACAAACTAAGAGAAAACTGGAGGAATATTGCATGTGATCTGCAAGAAAGAAGTGGACAGAGGGCTACATTCATTGATCTTGTAAATTTTATTGAGAGACAAGTGAAAATTGTTACAGATCCAGTTTTTGGAAACATTCAAGATCCTCAACATCCTAATGTCAAGGCCTCCTGTAGCAGTCAGCTACGACAAAGAAGGAAGGAAAGCAGCTACGTTACGAATGTCACTCCTGTGAGGGAAGAAGCTATGGCACGGCCTGCAGAACATGGCACACCCTCCACTCATTGCTGTCTTTTCTGCCTGCAGAGAAACCACACACTAGGTCAGTGCTCACAGTTTAAGGCCAAGGCACACCGGGACAAGATCAACTTCATTAAGGACAAGGGTATTTGTTTTGGTTGCCTGAAGGTAGGCCACACGAGCAAGGACTGCAGGAGTCGATTGGATTGCCATGTATGTCATCAGAAACACCCCGGGGTCCTTCATATAGAAAGACAGGATAAAGGCACATCTGTAAGACAAGCCAAACTACCTGTGAGCCTTTCAAGTGATTCAATCGTAACCTTTCAGACGTGTGGCCATATTGGGGCCGGTGTGGAAGATGATTCTACCTTCTCTATTGTTGCAGTAAAGGTTAGAAGCAAACTGACTAATAAGATCATGCAGACATATGCTTTTCTGGATCCTGGCAGTTCCGGCACATTCTGTACAGAAACCATGGCGAAAAGGTTAAATTTGCGAGGTAAGAAGACAAGCATTTTGTTGAGAACAATGGGCCAACGAAAGGTTGTGAATGCTCATGTTTTGTCAGGTCTTGAAGTGTCTGGCATGGGTGTTGAAGATTTCATAGAGCTTCCTGATGTTTTGACTCAAAGAACTATACCTGTGTCTACACTTAATATTCCACGACAAGCAGATATTGATCCATGGCCGTATTTGAAGGATGTAACACTCTATGACATTCATGCAAATGTAGATCTGCTTATTGGAACTGACGCCCCTAAGGTTTTGGAGCCGTGGGAAGTAATAAATAGCCTAGATGAGGGCCCATACGCTGTCAGAACCAGGGTTGGCTGGGTCATTAATGGTCCTCTTCATGGTGGAAGCTGTAGAGGTAAGAGTGGTTATTCTGCTGTAACAGCAAATCGCATCTCTGTTGAACATCTGCAAGAAATGCTTGTTAAGCAGTATCACCATGACTTTAATGAGAAATCATCAGAAGAGCAGATTGAAATGTCCAGAGAAGATATTAAGTTCATGGATATTGTCAGTAGCACAGCAAAGCTAATTGGAGGTCATTACTGTATTGATTTGCCATTCAGAAAGGAAAATGTAACCCTGCCGGATAATCGTTATATAGCAGAACAGCGCTTATGTAGCCTGAAAAGAAAGTTTGACAGGAACAGTGTTTTTAAGGAGGAATATATCACGTTCCTAAATGCAATAATATCACAGCGACATGCTGAGCCAGTTCCTCTTGACCAGCTGACACAGAACAATGGGAAAGTGTGGTATATACCTCACCACGGTGTGTATCATCCTCAGAAGGGCAAGCTAAGAGTTGTTTTTGACTGTGCAGCCTCATACAAAGGAACATCGCTCAATAGTCAGCTTTTGCAAGGCCCCGATTTCACCAACAGCCTCATTGGAGTTTTAGTCCGATTTAGGCAGGAGCCTATTGCAATAGTGGCTGATATCCAATCTATGTTTCACCAGGTTCATGTCTCAAATAAGCACGTTAACTTTCTCCGCTTCCTCTGGTGGCCAGGTGGTGACACTGCACAGGCTTCGCAGGAATATCGCATGAAGGTACATCTATTTGGAGCTGCATCATCGCCAAGCTGTGCCAATTATGCCTTAAGGAGAACTGCAGATGACAACGCAGAACACTTCCCTCCAGAGGTTGTGAGTACAGTGAAAAACAATTTTTATGTTGATGATTGCCTCCGTTCAATGGCCTCAGAAGAGGAAGCTAGGAAAATGATCGAGGATTTAACTGCACTTTGTCAGAAAGGAGGATTCACTCTGTCAAAGTGGGTCAGCAATAGTCGTGCAGTGTTGCGCTCTGTCAGCGAAGTCCACAGAGCAAAAGACATGATGGAGCTAGATTTGGATACAGATCAACTTCCTGTTGAACGTACATTAGGACTACAAAGGTACGTTGAGACTGACCAATTTGGATTTAAGGCCTCAGCACACGAGCAACCACGGACGAGAAGAGGAATTCTTTCGGTGGTCAGCTCCCTTTATGACCCATTGGGCTTCCTTGCTCCATTCAGCATGATGGCTAAGTTGTTACTGCAGGAACTCTGTAAAAGAAACCTAGGATGGGATGAAGATATTCCCCATGTTCTCGCTAAGCAATGGGCTGGTTGGTTGGAAGATCTCCGCAAGGTGGCAAAGTTTAAGATCGATCGTTGCATTAAGCCTAACGACTTTGGCAACCCTGTCACTATACAGCTTCACCACTTCTCTGATGCCAGTGAGGTTGGGTATGGAGCTGTCTCTTACTTAAGACTGGAAAGGGATAATAAAGTGCATGTTGCATTTATGATGGGGAAGGCCAGAGTTGCTCCGCTGAAGCAGATGACAATTCCTCGCCTGGAGCTAACAGCTGCAGTCCTCGCTGTAAGAGTAGACCGCATGCTACGGAAGGAGTTGCAACTTAGGCTGGAGAAGTCAGTTTTCTGGACCGACAGCACAACAGTCCTTAAATATATATCAAATGAAAACCGGCGATTCTATACCTTTGTGGCCAACAGAATTGCAGTCATCAGGGAGGCAACTGATATTGATCAGTGGAGGTATGTGGGGACAAAGGAAAACCCAGCAGATGAAGCGTCAAGAGGAATGAGGGCAGAAGATCTCCTGAATGGAAGGAGATGGATAATGGGACCTGATTTCCTTTATAAGTCCAAGGATGGGTGGCCTAAATTAGATGTAGACCTTCAGGTGATTCCTGGCGCTGACCCTGAGATCAAAAGGGTCTTGACAGTGAATGCTGTTGTTAAAGACACAGACAATGCTATGGGCCACCTGATTCATTACTTTTCATCTTGGAAGAGATTGCAGGTAGCTGTAGCTTGGCTTCTTAAGATCAAAGATACTCTTGTGTTATTGGGACATAGGAGAAAGGAGCTTTATGCCTCTGCTGACCTCAGTATGGACACTACAGACTGTCATCAACAGGTGGAAAGCCAAATGCAGAGCTTTAAGGCTACGCTCAAAGGACAGAGTCTGACGCCTCAAGATGTGACCAGGGCAGAGCTGTCAATCATCCGGTATGTACAACATCAACGGTTTAAGGATGAAATTACCTCGCTGCAGAGTGGTGTGAAATCCATATCCAAGGACAGTCCACTGTATAGATTGGACCCAGTGATGGATGGTGAGATTCTCAGAGTGGGTGGTCGGTTAAGCAAAGCCTCACTGCCAGTGGAATCCAAGCGTCCTGCTATTCTGTCAAAAGACCTGCATGTATCAACATTAATTCTGCGCCATATTCATCAGCAGATAGGTCATACTGGAAGAAATTATATGTTGTCCAGTTTAATGCGGAAGTATTGGATTATAAATGCAAACTCTGCTGCAAGAAAGGTTATATCAGATTGTGTTGTTTGCAGACGCAACAGAGGAAGACTCCTTGAACAAAAAATGGCGGACTTACCAGCTGAAAGAGTGTTGCCTGATGAAGCCCCTTTCACTCATGTTGGCATTGATTATTTTGGGCCCATTGAAGTTAAAAGAAGCAGAAGTCTTCTCAAAAGATACGGAGTGCTCTTCACCTGTATGACCAGTCGTGCTGTACACTTGGAAGTAGCATACACGTTGGATACAGACTCCTGTATAAATTCTGTGAGAAGGTTCATCTGCAGACGAGGCCCAGTTTCAACTCTCAGGTCTGACAACGGAACTAACTTTGTTGGAGCCAGCCGTGAACTCAAGGAGAGTCTGACTGCTCTGAATCATGGTAAAATTCAAGGAGCCTTTCTTCAGGATGGTATAGAATGGAGATTTAACACCCCATCAGCTTCCCATCAAGGCGGCGTTTGGGAGCGCTTGATTCGCTCAGTGAAGAGTGTTCTTACCTCAGTCCTTAAACAGCAGACCCTGGATGATGAAGCGCTCCAAACAGTTTTTTGCGAAGTTGAAGCAATATTGAATGATAGGCCTATTACAAGGGCCTCAGATGATTCAAATGACCTGGAAGCTTTGACGCCGAATCACATTCTGTTGTTGAAAGGTAAACCAATTATGCCACCAGGATTGTTTGACAGAAATGATCTGTATGTCAGAAAAAGATGGAAGCAGATACAGTACATGGCGGAACTCTTCTGGAAGAGATGGATTCTTGAGTACCTGCCATTGATGCAACAGAGACAAAAATGGACAGCACTAAGAAGAAACCTTACACCTGGAGATGTTGTTCTTGTGGCAGATGCTACAGCTTCAAGAGGCTCTTGGATGATGGGGAAAGTTTTGGATGTCAGATCAGATGTGAATGGGCTTGTGCGCTCTGTCCGCCTCCAAACGAAGACCAGCATCTTAGAGAGGCCTGTGACGAAGCTGTGCCTGCTGCTGGAGGCGGCAGTATGAACACATGAAGTTACTCTCTCTCTTTCTCCTTGTCTGCCTCTATTATTCTCTTTCTTTCTCTTTTCCTTGCAGGTGCGGCAAGACGTCTGCGCCTTATATATTTAAAATACATAGTGCGTAGCTCCGTTTTTGAGAGTTCAGTAATTGTGATAATGCACAATTAGGGGCCGGAGTGTTGGAGCTACATTAGTTTGCTTTCAGTAGTGGTAATTTTGTTAATTAATTTGTTTATTATTATTATTTTGTTCACATTAGTAATATATATTTTGGTAATGTTCTTTTGTTTGTTTGTTTAGTTAATTGTTTTTATTTATATGTTTAGTCTTTATTTTTGGTTAGTTTAATAATTGCAATGTTTGATTTAGACACCTGAGGGCAGTATTGGGCACAGGTGAGGGTAAATATAGGTAGGAAGTAGGAGGTGGCCTGTAGCACCTGGGTGATGGGCACATGGTTTTTTACCAGCGCGAGAGATGCTGTATTGCTTGCTCAGTTGGATCAAATAAACCACCCACAAACCCTGAATCCAGCCTTGAATTTGATTTATTTCTTGCCTGCGTACATCACCTGCCCAGAGTGCTAGAAGTTGTCGTTTGAAGGTTTGATTTAAGTTTAATTTTCTTTTGTTTGTTGACAAACGGCCACTACACGTACTATCGAACGTTCCTCCGTTCATAAAGAACGAAACTATCCAAGGCGTTCTTGAAATATATGGCAGATTAACAGCACCTATAAAAATGATTCCGTTGGGTCTGACAAATCCGAATATCAAGCACGTTATGTCTTTTAGACGCTTTACGTACATGATATTGAATGAGCAACAAGATCCGCTCAATTTAGCAGTAAAACTCAAAAACGAAGGCAAAGATTATAGGCTACAATCTTTATTAGCTCAGATCACATCCGGTGTTTTGCGTGCGGAGGACACGGGCATGTTAGGCAAACATGTCCAAATAAACAAACAGATAAGTCATCTAATCCGCAAATAATTGAGCAACACGTTGGACAAGATAATGTTCTTGTTCCTGCTGTTGAAACAGCACCTAAAGAAAACACTGATGTAGGCTTAATAAGAGACGTAGAAAATCATGATACGGGTGAGGAGATTGTAAATCTAGCAAGTGTAGAAAAATCCACTCTGATTATAAATGAAGAGGACAAACAATTAGAAAAAGAGCAAACAGTTATAGAAGATGATAAAACAGAAGGTGAAAGAGAGGAAGCTGAGGAAGAAAGCTATACCCAGATGTCCAATGTGAGTTCTGGATATGCTATTTCTGAAAATGATTCAGATCAGGATCTTGAGAGTACAGATAGTCTTTCTGATGTAAATGATGCTGAAAGATCGGAGTCGCTTGGCTCTAGATTGTACACAGTAAAGCAAATCAATGACTTTCTAGATAGTACTAAGGGAGTTCGCAAACCACAAATAGAGACGTTTTTCCCTGATTTGAGGCGATTTTTGGTGACATGTAAAATGGCAATGAACAAAGCAACCTTTGAGGAACTAAGTAGACAGAAGCGTTATCGCCTTAAGAAAATAATAACAAAGGTAAAAAACACGGTAAAACATAATGTAAAGAAGGTTTGAATATTCTTTTCTTTTTTTTTAAATGGAGAGAAGAGAATTTATAGCCTGTGTTTGGACGCTTTTTGTCTCTTTATTAATAGTCAGCATCATGGCATCCTTAAACTTTGGATCTTTGAATGTTAATGGGTGTCGTGGTGCTGAAAAAAGGTGTGCTTTGTTTGATTTTTTTTAATTGGAAAAAATCTGGTATAGTTTTTCTGCAAGAAACACACACAGATTTGAATAATCAGGTGCAATGGCTAAGTGAGTGGAAAGGTAAAACTTTCGTTAGCCATGGTTCAAATGTTAGTGCCGGTGTAGCAGTTCTTATTTCTTCAGATGTACAAGTACAAGATAGCAGAGCTGAAGAAGTTATACCTGGCAGAATGCAAATTATAGAATTTAAGTTATATGAGTTATTTTTTTCTCTTATTAACATTTATGATCCTAATGACGGTGTAGAAAGAGTTTCTTTTTTCAAAAAATTAAAAAATGTTATTTCAAAAATTCCAAATAATAGAATAATAATTTTAGCTGGTGATTTTAATTGTACTCTTGATTATACTATGGATCGGAATCATGTTGAACCTAATCTCAATTCGTCTGAAACTCTCAAAACTGTTATTCGTTTTCACAATCTTGTAGACGTTTGGAGAGAAGCCTTCCCTAGAGATAGAATATACATGGTTGAAAATTAATTCTGACACAGTCTCTGGTGCAAGACTTGATAGATTTTACGTTCAAAAGAATAATAGAGGAAGGTTTTTTAATAGTAAAATTTTGCCAACATCATTTTCTGATCATCATTATATTGCGGTAACTATGACCATAAAACAGAGCACTTCCCACCATCATATTGGGCGTTTTAACAATAGATTATTGCAAGATAAGTCTTTTGTACAATATTTTACTTTGTTTTGGAGAGAGTGGAGAGAGAGAAAGTTACAGTATAAAAATTTAGGCCAGTGGTGGGATACTGGAAAAGTACAGATCCAGCTTTTTTGTCAGCAATATACAAGGAGCCGTATGATGGAACTGAAAGAAAAGGTCCTGTTCTTGGAAGAGCAAATTCTCCAGTTAAGCAGTTCCATCAGTGATGGTGAAGAGACAGAAACTGCAAAAATGCTTAAAGAGTACAATTTGATTTTAAAGAATTTGTATGAAGAAAGAAGTCGCTGTGCGTCGATACGGGGAGAATATCTTCAGCTAAACAGCATGGATTCTTCAACAACTTTCTTTTTTTCATTGGAGAGGAATATTAGAGAAAAGAAAAATATAAATTATCTTAAATTGCCAAATGGAAAAGAAATAATGGAAAAGAAAGAAATAATTTCACAAACTTTACTTTTTTATGAAGATTTATATACAACACAACCTTGTGACCTTGAAGCAACAAATCAGCTTTTAGATGGACTTCCACATCTTACAAAAGAAGATAAAGCTGAATTAGACAAAGCCTTGTCATTTCACGAGCTAACTGAGGCTGTTCAGCAGCAATCCTCAGGGAAATCTCCAGGGTTAGATGGTTTGACTTCTGATTTCTACAAAGCCTTCTGGTCCCTCATCGGACAGGATCTGTATGCTGTATTTTGTGAAAGTTTTGAATCAAAAATCTTACCCCTGAGTTGCAGAAGAGCTGTAATCACTCTTTTACCCAAGAAAGGAGATCTTGGCCTATTAAAGAACTGGTGACCAGTTTCTCTTTTGGGAACTGATTATAAAATATTATCTAAAGCTCTGACAAATCGTCTCAAGGAATTTTTAGCATCCATTATTCACGAAGATCAGTCCTATTGTGTACCAAAGCTGTCTATATTTGACAATCTTTTTCTTGTGCGGGACATGTTGTATTTAACCGAACTGCATAAGTTTGATCTTGGTCTTGTTTGTTTGGACCAGGAGAAGGCCTTCGATAAAGTTGATCATGAATATCTGTTCAAAATACTTGAAGGCTTTGGCTTTGGAAAGCAGTTTACTTCATGGATTAGACTTCTGTATGAAGATGTTTATAGCATGTTGAAAATTAATGGAATACTGACAAGACCTTTTTCTGTACATAGAGGAGTGAGACAAGGTTGTAGTTTATCTGGCCTCTTGTACACAATTTCCATTGAACCAATGTTGAGGATGTTGAGGGAGAAGCTGCAAGGATTGACGGTTCCATCATCTTGCCTCTCGAATACTCTATCAGTTAAACTAACAGCTTATGCCGACGACATCACAGTGGTCATTAGATCTGAAGACGATGTTAAACATCTAATCTCATGTCTCAACACCTATGAGAGTGCTTCTTCGGCACGTGTCAATTGGGAAAAAACAGACACTTTATTATTAGGTCATTGGTTGAATCAGAATCTACCGCAACTTCCACATCAGTGCCTTTGGAATAAAGAAGGTGTAAAGATACTTGGACTGTTCTTTGGGACTGAACAGTTTATGGAAAATAATTGGGAAGGACTTCTAGAAAAAGTGACAGGCAAGCTCCAGAGATGGAAATGGATTCAAGCCCAGCTTTCTTACAGAGGCAGAGTGTTAGTAGTGAACAATCTAGCCGCCTCAATGCTGTGGCATCGTCTAACAGTGTTGGACCCTCCCAAAGAGCTTTTATTGCAACTTCAAAAAGCCTTTGTTGACTTTTTTTGGGGAGGCCATTATTGGCTCCCTCCAGGAGTTCTGTGTCTTCCAGTTATTGAGGGCGGTCAAGGACTAATTCATCTATCCTCTAGGGTGAAAGCCATGAGGTTACAGACTGCCCAAAAACTGCTTTATTCTTCTGACTCTATACCATGGATCAGTTTTGGTCTTGCCATTCTACGAGAGAAAAACAACATCGGTTTTGATAAACAAATATTTCTGAGCTCAGTAAATGTTGTAAAGGACATGTTTAAGATCAAGTTTTATGGATCTGTGTTTGAAGTTTGGAGTTATTTTAAGTTGGAGCGAAAAGGACATTTCGGCTTTAATGAACCACTTTTCACAATCCCTGGTTTTCCCATACTTTTATGCCTAACATTGATTTTTCCAGCTTTGGTTTAGCTGGTGTAACTAAAGTTGGAGATTTGATTGATTTGACTGATAGAGAGTGGGTTTCAGTACAACATTTAACTACAAAGATTGGAGGTAGATCAGAGAGAATTGTTGGGAATATATTGAAGAATCTGAAAACATCTTTTCCTACGTCTTTGTGGGAATATATAACCAATTTTATGTCTGGTAATAATTATTCAGAAGTTCTTTTTCCTGAAGTGTATATAACACCACAGGTAGACCAACATGAGAATGATAATGACGATAATGTGAACTTGTTGCTCTCTTTTAAAGGTTTACAAAGCCTTCCTTTTTCTGTTGTGAACAAGCAAAATTTATATAATGTTTGTGTAAAGTCTTTCTTTGCTGGACAATTAAGAGAGAGGAGAGATACAAAATGGAGATCTCATCTCTCATTGACAGAGAATAAATCACCTTCATGGCGGTTACTGTATAAAAACCCCCTACAAAAAATGTCTGGTGATTTACAGTGGCGGATTTTACATTGTGCATTACCAATAAAAGTTTTTTTGTTTAAATGTGAATATTCAGATTCTTCTTTCTGTACTTTGTGTAATGAACTTGACACAGTTTTTCATGTTTTCTGTGAATGTTGTAAATTATCTCCACTTTTTAATATTTTGGATAGAATTTTGAGCAGTTTAGGGATAATTTTTTCAAATACAGTGTTTATTTTTGGTTGTAAGTATTCTCGCGATAAGTGGGAAATCTGTACTTTTTCTAATTTTTTGGTTGGTCAAGCAAAATTAGCCATTTGGAAAGCGTATAGAATTGAAATGGAAGGACAAAAAGTTAATATGGTTAATTTATTCAAGGCCTTGGTTGAATCCAGGATAAGATTAGAATATGAATTTAATAAAATGAATTGTAATCTCCTAATGTTTGAGAAGAAATGGTGTGTAAACAAAAGTTTAATTTTTATAGAAGGTGAAGATCTTTTTTTTAAATGGTAATGTTTTGATAAAAAATTATGTTTTTTAGATGTTAAAAAAGTTTTTTAATGATGGAATAAATTGCTTTAAAAAGTCAAAAAGTATCTCTCTCTCTCTCTCTCTCTCTCTCTCTCTCTCTCTCTCTCTCTCTCTCTCTCTCTCTCTCTCTCTCTCTCTCTCTCTCACACACACTATTTTTAGTGTAACCATTACCATATTTTGTCATTAAACCTTTTCAATAATGTGCTAACTAGTTTTGATTTGGTATTGACTTTGAAGTGCTACTTATTGCAATACAATATTGTCACTCTATATAGCAACGCTCTCCCATATATTAAGCTATTGTAACTGCGCTTATTTCCGTCGTTGGTATAAGTGGCAGTGGGTGGAATAGACAAGAAATATACAGTTTTCTTCCATCTTGCTGACAACGTTTCTTTAGTCATTCGGCAGTCTTGCAGCCTTAACCCCTGCAGGATACCCACCCTTACAGTGGTGAAATAAAAACTGATATAAAATAAACTGTATTTTCTTTTGAAATATCTTTAGATGACAGATTTACGCTTTTGGGGAAATAATGTTTCTGTTGCTCAAACAGTAGAGCAAAGGCAAAGTCATGCAATTCCCAGGGAATTCATGATCTGATCAAATGTGTAGCTTGAATATTAATAATGCGTTAGTATTGTAATATTATTTTTTATTTTTTTTTATTTGTATTTTTTATTTTTAGGAATGACGCATACAGAGACACAAAAGACACTTTGAGAGAATAATTAAAGATGTGTCAGGCCACTTGCATTGATTGAAGACTGCTGGCCACTTCATTTAAAACGTCACTGTTGGTCGTAATACTCTGCATGTACAAACGACATTATGGGCTCGTTTTTCAGAGGAAGACAGTCTAAAAAATTCAAAAACACAATAATTTAGAAAGTATTTAATTTGGACATAATCTTCCTTGAATGTACAGTAACTGACTTTCATATTCAATCCATGAAGAGCAGCTGAATGGAGTCAGATATATTAAAATGAAAAAAAGAAAAGAAAATTCAGAAAGTTACACTTTTATGTATTTCGTAGAAAAAATGCACCCAACAACGTGTGGCAATTTAGATTACAGAAATACACCTTATGGTGAATAGTGTAGAGTTCCTGTTGCTCAAACAGTAAAGGCAAAGTCATGGGTTCAATTCCCAGGAAATTCATGGACTGGAATTTATAAAATGTATAGGCTTCCCTGAATATTAATAATGCAAGTCACTGAGCAAAAGTGTTTATCAAATGCATAAATGTAAATGGTCATTCAAAGGCACTGATTCATACTTACCTGACAAATAGATACATAAACCAACTGTGAACATAAACTGGCCAACTGGAACAACTGGTTATGGTGAAATAAAATAAACTGTAATTTATTTTGAAATATCTTTAGATGACAGATATACGCTTTTGGGGTAATAATGTTTCTGTTGCTCAAACAAAAAAGGCAAAGTCATTGCAATTCCCAGGGAATTCATGATCTGATCAAATGTGTACCTTGAATATTAATAATGCATTAGTATTGTAATATTATTGTTTTTTGTTTGTTTGTTTGTTTTTGTTTTTTTAAGGAATGACGCGTACAGAGACACAAAAGACACTTTGAGAGAATAATTAAAGATGTGTCAAGCCACTTGCATTAATTCGACAGTATCAAATTCCTAATTTATCTTTGTAAACAATCAAGAACTTTTGTTGGCCAGAAACTGATACAACAACATAAAACAGTCTGAAGTGATTAAAAACTCACAAACAACAAGTGGAGATACTGAGACCAGCAGGTAAGTGATGAAGTTCCACACACACACATTTTGTTATATATATATATATATATAATACTGTTTGAGACTATAAGACTGCTAGAGGCCACTTCATTTAAAACGTCACTGTTGGTCGTAATTCTCTGCATGTACAAACGACATATGGGCTTGTTTTTCAGAGGAAGACAGTCTCAAAAATTCAAAAACACAATAATTTAGAAAGTATTTAATTTGGACATAATCTTCCTTGAATGTACAGTAACTGACTTTCATATTCAATCCATGAAAAGCAGCTGAATGGAGTCAGATATATTAAAATGAATGATAATAGAAGCAAAACTTTTTCCCCTCAGATCCTGACTTGCTCTGTGCAAAAGGACAAGAGTGATTCAGCTAAAGATCTTACACAGCTTACATATCACACCTTATTAATTCAGTTTATTCTCATCTCTTCTTCAAATGCAGGAGATTACACCGGTTGTTTATGAGACCGTCACATAATAAAGCTGTTGAATTGAGTCACATATTGTAATTTAAAGTCACATGTAAATTAAAAAGCAACGACTTTTTTACTTTTTAACTATTAGTAAAAAAAAAATTATATCTTGGATTAGTGATAAGTCACCCACTCTAAAAGGTTGGCATACAATTTTTTTTGTATTTTTTTTCCTGTAATTATTTTCCATTTATATTGTGTTGTCATATTTGATTTTTGTATTATTTATTGTTCCCCCTTTACTATGTCTCAGGCAGTGTTTGCTGTGGTGAAATGTGTTGAACTTAAAAATATTATTTAAAAAATAAATATTTTGAGCAATGTTTTTTAGAGGTTTACTCTAAGTATTGTTAGGAAATTATTAATATTTTTCTTTAATCTTTTTTTTTACTTTTTTAAGGATCTGCTTGAAGATTGGGACAAAATGTTCCTAAAAACATAAAGTCCGAAATTGCATTTTTTTTTTTTACCTGTAATCCTGTGATTATGTGAACTGAAAGCTGTTTATGAGACGTCATGCGGCTGTCTTCAGTATTTTCAGTTTTATATATTTTTTTGGAGTTGCATTTGCCGGTTGACATGTACAGTGTCACGGATGATGGATTTCAAACTGTATCTGATGAAACTTCACTGAAGCGCAGCACACACAAAATGCATATGTTGAGAGATATAATAAAGAAAAACATTATGCTTTTGTGGGTCAATTTTAAAGGTATAGTTCAACATACAACATGAGTGCGAATTGTAAATAACAATTCGCACTCATGTTGTTTCAAAGTTGTGTTACTCGGGGCACCAATGTTCGTTCAACTGGTTCCCAATGTTTTTCAGAATATCTTCTTTTCTGTTCCACAGAAGAATGAACAGTTTTTCTGAATATTACACAACACCCCAAAGAGAAACTCCGCCTATTCATTCAGTCTCTTTTATGTGATTACATGGAATTACAATGACGACTGACGTCATGCGATTTTGGCAGCATAAATAGTGGATCAGAATCAATCTGTGAGACAAACTGCCTGATAATACAGTTTATTATCCAGATTTGATCACCAGCACAATGACTGATGCAAAGCAAATTTTGGGAGGATGGAGCACAGAGGAGCCTGTCAATGGAGAGGTGGAGAACATCTGCATTGAGGTAAGAGACAGAAAATCACTCATATAGAAAATGTGTTTTTGTTAAAACAGATTAGTAAAGTTATCTATTCTGATGCTGTAAAATGTGTTAGCGAAAATATTTTTTATTTTTTATTGTACTTGTACTTAAAGTCACAAAACAGTTTTCTGATATCTGACTGATAGACGTACCTCACTAGAGACCAATAAACAAAATATTTTTTAAATAATAATAATATAATAATAATATAGATGAATATAAAAGGTGCATTTGTTTATTCAGGCAGGGAAGCAGGCTGGAGTCCGTTTTGATGTTTGCATTCCTAAAACCTATAGGGTTCAGACAATGTGTGGTGGAACAAACTATCTGGTCAAGGTAAATTAGTATTTTTTTGGTTTTTATGGATTTTGAGCTTGATGTTTTCATCACTTAAATACTTCTGGCACAATTTGTATTTTTCCCATACCAACAAGCAAACTGTGACAGTGTGTCCTAAACGGGTGTGATGTGTCCAGTAATTTTTCAGTCCTCTCTGAAAAGGTTAAGTGAATCAAGTCACTGTATAAAGTTCCTCTGCATTTGTATAAGAGAAAACTTCTCAACTGTGTAGCGTTTCTGGACACTCACATCTAGTCTGCAATGGTCACTGTAGCAGAACTCATAGAAATTTGTTTGCTGTCATGGAGAATGAATGTGTTTAGGTTGATATCAATGTGAACAGAGTTTTACATGGAAGAGATCACTTAAAATTCAAGTGTGAAAATATCTCTCTCTCTCTCTCTCTCTCAGGTGAAGGTCGGAGTAGATAAGTACCTTCATGTGAAGATAAATCGAGCTTTATTCTGCGGCGATAAAGTGACTGAAAACAGTGACCCAGCTGTGACTGGAGTCCAGTACCCTAAAACCAAAAGTGACCCTCTGAAACCCGAACATTTCTAACCGCACGCAGAAAATAGTCTGATATAATAACAGACACACAATGAGCTGCCATACTGTATAGAGGAACTATTGAAAACTGTTTTATTCCTCAATAAACTCAATAACTCAAAAACTCAGTGCCTGTGTCAGTGTGTTTATATGAACAACACCCAATTCACTTCACTTTACTAAAATGGTTTTATGCTGAAACAATAAACATTAAAACATTAACATAAAAAACAGTAAAGAGTGAATTACATTAATTTCATAATTTTAAGACTAAGATCTAAATTAATGTAATTTTAAAACATTTCTTAACATACAGACTGTATTTTTACATTATTATATGAACTGAAATCTTGTTCATCTCAAACTCACTTCATTACAAACCTGTACAGTTTCTCTTCTTCACTCAGTGTTCATGAGAGGAGCATTTTGAAAATTAAATTAATAAAACCCATAAACACTTAAAATATTTCACATGATATTGTATTTTTTATTTCCACTAAAAGAGAAGCGTTTAGCTCTGATCTGCCCTAGGAAGTGCAAATGTATGTCCAGGTATAACCATAAAAATATGACATTTATTTTTATGAGAGAGAGAGAGAGAGAGAGAGAGAGAGAGAGAGAGAGAGAGAGAGAGCTGTGGTTAATTTGTGGTTATCATGGTTTAACTACAATATCCATGTTTTATTTTTTATTTGTAGTAAAACCATGGTACATTTTTGTAAGGGGAGAGAGACAGGGCCAGCGTGTGTGCATTACCACAACCTTTATCTGAGAAGTTCACTAAATTCCCACTGTCTGGGAGTCACCATAGTATACAACTCATAGCTACCAGCATGCATTGCGGCATGAAGCATGTCACCATTGTTGAGATCCATATGCTGATTCTTGATGTCCCTGTATAAAAAAAAAATAAAAAATCCTATAACGTATTTAAAAATCTAAATGTAGAGTGATCTGTGCCAAAAAAATGATATTGGTGAAAGTCGATTAATATCAAATAAGTTTTGATCAATCAAAAGACTTAGCATCTATTTTTCTTTACAATGTTTAAAACTTTATCATTTGATCGCCTTTGTTTATGGTTTTCTTTGCAGCAATTTAAATGCTTTGGCAAACACCATTACAAAAACCACAAACTGACATAAAAAGTCTGAGTCAAACTGTCCAACTACATGAAACACCGATCTCCATAATGGTGAACAAATATTTTCAATAAACCGTTAACATCTAAACTTCTGTTAATTTTCAAAAAGAACTAGACAAATGACAGAAATAAAGTCAGCCTGGTTAGTAATAAGAGATAGTTGTGTCTTTCAGTTAATTTCATCTTAGGCTGAAGTCAGTTGTAGTTCTTGTGTTTCTCTTTCCTTCAGTGATTCTGCTTGTTATCAGCTTATTATCAGCAATAAAAAATAAAGAGTTCTAAATTCATCTTTAACGTCTGTCTGTTATTCAGATATTTTTGTTTAAATGTTACTCATTTTCAACCCATTCTCACTCCAGAGCCGTCAACAACTGAAGCATGGTCAAGCGCCCGAGGTGTCACATGTCGGGCCAGTGCGAGCCAGGGCTTTAAACCGGCCGAAACGGGCCGTGCCGGGCTAATAGCCTCGGGCCAGTGCGAGCCAGGGCTTTAAACGGGCCGTGCCGGGCTAATAGCCCCGGGCCAGTGCGAGCCAGGGCTTTAAATGGGCCGTGCCGGGCTAATAGCCTCGGGCCAGTGCGGGCCAGGGCTTTAAACGGGCCTTAAACGGGCCGTGCCAGGCTAATAGCTTTGGGCCAGTGCGGGCCAGTGCGAGCCAGGGCTTTAAACGGGCCGTGCCGGGCTAATAGCCTCGGGCCAGTGCGAGCCAGGGCTTTAAACGGGCCGTGCCGGGCTAATAACCTCGGGCCAGTGCGAGCCAGGGCTTTAAACGGCCCGTGCCGGGCTAACAGCCTCGGGCCAGTGCGAGCCAGGGCTTTAAACGGGCCGTGCTGGGCTAATAGCCCCAGGCCAGTGCGAGCCAGGGCTTTAAATGGGCCCTGCCGGGCTAATAGCCTCGGGCCAGTGCGGGCCAGTGCGAGCCAGGGCTTTAAACGGGCCGTGCCGGGCTAATAGCCTCGGGCCAGTGCGAGCCAGGGCTTTAAACGGGCCGTGCCGGGCTAATAACCTCGGGCCAGTGCGGGCCAGTGCGAGCCAGGGCTTTAAACGGGCCGTGCCGGGCTAATAGCCTCGGGCCAGTGCGAGCCAGGGCTTTAAACGGGCCGTGCCGGGCTAATAACCTCGGGCCAGTGCGGGCCAGTGTGAGCCAGGACTTTAAACGGGCCTTAAACGGGCCGTGCCAGGCTAATAGCTTCGGGCCAGTGCGGGCCAGTGAGAGCCAGGGCTTTAAACGGGCCGTGCCGGGCTAATAGCCTTGGGCCAGTGCGAGCCAGGGCTTTAAACGGGCCGTGCCGGGCTAATAGCCTCGGGCCAGTGCGAGCCAGGGCTTTAAACGAGCTGTGCCGGGCTAATAGCCCCGGGCCATTAGCACCTGGCCTGCGTTTCCACTGTCGGGCCAGAAGCTCCACAGCGCTTCACTAAAACACGCCTCTCTGGAACAACGTCACACTAACCCATCATTTCACCAATGGAAGTTTTATCAGAAAACTACTCAGAAAGAAATCACTGGAAACGCGTGCATTGCAAAACAAACATGATAAAAGCGACCGTTTGCTGGCATTTTTGTTGTTTATGTGATGTATGGTAATTGTATTATCATTCCTTACCTGAGGATGGCGCTAGCAGTCTAAAGATGTGTTGAGTTGTAACCTGTAAAAGAACAGAATAACACCGTTCAGTAAAAACCAACAAGTCACATGAAACCAGTGTCTCCGTGATTATTCAAACTTGCATCCACTAAACATTACATGGTGTCAGAAGAAAACTATGGATCAGTTGAAACCTCCTAACAGTTTGGATTTCGAAGGAAATCTGGCGGAAAACTGGCGAACGTGGATTCAAAAGTTTGATCTGTATCTCATTGCAACTGGCATTGCAGAAAAGAGTGACAAGGTAAAATGTGCGACATTTCTTCACGTGGCGGGAGATGATGCCATAAAGGTATTTAATTCCATGGACTTTGATGATGATGTGGATGATTTTGAAGTGCTCAAAGAGAAGTTTAGAGAATATTGTGAGCCTACACAGTGAGAGCTAGGCTTCTCAGGGAAACAGATTTGAACCTAGCAAAGGCTGTGGATATCTGTCGTGCAAACGAAATAACACAAGGCCATCTGAAAGTGCTGCATGAAGAAGCAGAAGTGGCTGTGAACAAAATCACAAAAACAAAGTCAACTGTCAGACAGGCGAATTTCAAGCACACAGAGAAAGAGAAGGAAGAATGCACGAGATGTGGTTATGTACACGAGCCAAGGAAGTGTCCGGCATATGGCAAAATTTGTAACGAGTGCTCACGGATGAACCATTTTAGCCGCATGTGCAAAACACCACAACAAAAAGGCAAACCTAGAAGATTTGAGAAAAAAGTCCATGAGATAGAACAACAAGAAGATGCTGAATTGTTTATAGGTACTATCGAAATTGAACGAAGTGAGCAAACAGCTAGCAAATGGCTGACACAAATGAATACAGTCTCTACCTTGGAAAGGGAAAACCAGAAATGGACTCAAGAATTCAGAATAAACAACTGCATACTTACCTTTAAGCTAGATACAGGAGCAGAGTGCAACGTGTTGTCATTTAAAGATTTTGAGAAAACCTCTAACAAGACAACAACGCTAAAGAAGTCAAACTGCACGTTAGTTACATATTCTGGCCACACGATGGAGACAAAGGGTAAAGTAAGGCTTAAATGTGGTTACAAAGTCACTGAGTTTGATCTAGACTTCCAAGTTGTAGATGAAGATTCACCAGCAATTCTGGGAAGAGAAGCATGCTCAAAACTTGGACTGATTAAAAGAGTGTACAAAGTAGAGAACAAAGAACAAACTTGCATTCTGAGTGAATATCAAGATGTGTTTACTGGTTTAGGATGTGTACCAGGACTGCATCACATACAGCTCAATCCAGATGTTGCTCCAGTCATTCACGCACCACGAAAAGTACCCATAGCGTTAAAGGACAGGGTCAAAATGGAACTGAAACGAATGGAAGATCTTGGAGTCATAGTAAAGCAAACCGAGCCCACTGATTGGGTTAATAGTATGGTTACAGTCGTGAAGCCAGAGAAACTCAGGATCTGCATCGATCCACAAGATCTTAACAAAGCCATCAAGAGAGAACACGATCCATTGCGTACAATTGAAGAAATAGTAGCTGAGATGCCAAATGCTAAAGTCTTCTCAGTGCTTGATGCCAATCATGGATTCTGGCAAGTACCCCTGGATGATGAGAGCTCCAAACTATGTACGTTCAACACTCCTTTTGGAAGATACCGTTTTTTGAGACTTCCATTTGGCATAGTGTCAGCTCCAGAAGTGTTTCAAAAATGCATTGCACAAAGACTAGAAGGTTTAGAAGGAGTCGTGAGCATAGTGGATGATATTCTGGTGTGGGGTGAAGACATGGAACAACACGATAAGAGACTAAGACAACTGTTAGACAGAATCAGAAACATCAACCTAAAGTTGAACAAAAACAAGTGCAAGATCAGGATGACCGAAGTCTGCTATGTAGGACACATTCTGACTGCAGAAGGGTTAAGGCCTGACAAAGAGAAAGTCAGAGCGATACAGAACATGCCAGAGCCAGAGGACAAAGCTGCACTAATGAGGTTCTTAGGCCTGCTTCAGTATCTGTCCAAGTTCGTTCCAAACATGTCAGACATCAATGCTCCATTGAGGAAACTGCTAGAGGGAGATGTAGCATGGCATTGGGAGTCAGAACAACAGAAGAGCTTTGAAAGACTGAAGTCACTTGTGAGCAACGCCCCAGTGTTAAAGTACTTTGATGTCAACAAAGAGATAATGCTGTCAGTGGACGCAAGCGCTGAAGGTCTGGGAGCAGTGTTGCTGCAAGGAGGACATCCAGTGGCATTCGGCTCAAGGTCTCTCACTGAGTGTCAGAAAAGATATGCCCAAATAGAAAAAGAGCTCTTGGCGATTGTCTATGGCTGCGAGAAGTTCCATCAGTATGTGTATGGTAAGACAGTACAAGTGGAGACGGATCATAAGCCCTTGGAGACGGTGTTCAAAAAGTCTCTCCAAAAAGCTCCTCCGAGACTGCAGAGAATGCTGATGAGATTGCAGCTATATGATTTGCGTGTTAGTTACAAGCCTGGAAAGGAGTTGTACATCGCAGACACTCTGAGTCGTGCCTACCTAAAAGAACAAACGGAACCACTTCTGGAAGATGAGTTACAAGTTCATACTTTGTCAGTTTGTCTGCCAATCTCAAAGGAAAAGCAGAATACATTCAGAACAGCAACAGCAGAAGATGAAGAGTTGCAAAAAGTCGTGGAAGTAGTTCAGTCAGGATGGCCTGCAGACATAAGACAAGTTCCCAAAGACATAAGAAAGTATTGGACTTACAGAGAAGAACTTACCCTTACTCTACCCTTACTCAGAGAAGAACTTACTCTTCAAGAACTGGAGAATAGTAGTTCCACAAAGCTTGAGAACTGACATGCTAAAAAGAGTTCATGAATCACATCTGGGTATTGTCAAATGCAAAGAGAGGGCAAGAGATGTGATGTTTTGGCCCAGCATGGCAAAACAAATTGAGGATGTTGTGTTGAAGTGTGCTATCTGTAATACTTTCAGACGGAGTAACACCAAAGAGCCACTCATCTGCCATGACATTCCAGACAGAGCATGGGCAAAAGTAGGAGTAGACTTGTTCCACTTCGACAGAGGTGAATATTTGATGTGTGTAGATTACTTTTCGAAGTTTCCGGAGATTGCTAAACTCACACAGACAACAAGCAAACATGTGGTGACAACCCTTAAATCCATCTTTGCGAGACATGGGATCCCGGATGAAGTGGTGTCGGATAATGGTCCACAATTCTCGAGTGCAGAATTCAAAGCATTTGCAGAAAACTGGGAGTTTGGACATACCACCTCAAGTCCTGGATTTCCACAGGCAAATGGACAAAGTGAAAGAGCAATCCAGACAGTCAAGAACCTGTTGAAGAAAGCACAGGAGAGCCAAAGAGATCCTTATACTGCACTATTGGAGTACAGAAATGCTCCTATGAATGGTGTGAAACTATCTCCTGCACAGATGCTTATGGGTCGAAGACTGAAAACAAAATTGCCTACATCAACACAGCTGTTGAGACCACAACTGTAGAGAAATGTACATAAAGACATCAAGGACAGACAGCTTAAACAAAAAAGTTACTTTGACTGTGGAGCAAAACAGTTACCACCTATAGCAGATGGAGAGAAAGTGAGAGTAAAAGTCAAAAACAACTGGCAACCAGCAATTGTGTTGAGGAGTCATGAAAATCCGAGATCATATGTGATTCAAAGGCCTGATGGAAACACCTTCAGAAGAAATCGACGACACCTGCTGAAAACCAGAGAAATGACTTTTCCACAACCAAGCTCTATAGAGTTGGAGGAATGTTCTTCAGCAAACGGAGAGCTGGCAGAGAGTAGCACTCCAGTGCAATCACCTGCACTTTCACCAGTGAAAAGACCTGTAACACCAATTGTGGACAAGGAAGAACAGGTCAAAAGGTCAAGATGGGGTAGACTGATTAGACCACCAAAACTCTATTCTCCATGAAAGCATTAAAGAGGAGTTAAAGAGTAAAGAAATGTTTATAGTTAATGGGTTATGGGAACAACACTGATTAAAGTTATAGAGTGTAATTGAGAAAATAATAATAATACTAGATGTGTTAACTATTTAGTAAGGGAATTTATTTCTTAAGAGGGGAGATGTGATGTATGGTAATTGTATTATCATTCCTTACCTGAGGATGGCGCTAGCAGTCTAAAGATGTGTTGAGTTGTAACCTGTAAAAGAACAGAATAACACGGTTCAGTAAAAACCAACAAGTCGCATGAAACCAGTGTCTCCGTGATTATTCAAACTTGCATCCACTAAACATTACAGTTTAGGCCTACTTGAATATTTAAAACCCAAGCATCGATCTTTTACCACAGGTTTACAATAAAAAGTGATACATTGATCATGAATTGATGTATGTCGAAATTGCACATTAGTCACACAGAAATAAATTACCGTTAGTTTTCACGAAAGAAAGAGGACACACTTACTTCTTCGGTCACGTCTGTTTCTGTTTATTTGGTAGTTATGCTACAGGACATATTTACATCACATTTAGAAATAATGATAATTTCTACAAATATATGCCACCAAAAATACGACCTGAGGAGCTTTAGCACTCTCTCGACTCCCAGTAGGCTATTTTCAGTCAGAGAAGCTCCCGAAAAGAAAGTTGCTTTATTTTATGATAGCCTAGTCCGGTATAAAGAGACGAGACGTAGGCTACTGACAGATAAAATAAAAACATGATTGTGATAGCCTTTATGATTGGTCTGATTTCTTCAAGCGTTCACCATGTTTTTTTACTATGCGTAGGCCTATCTTCAAGCGTCTATGGTAATGGTTAGCGCGCATGGTCTTTTGCATCGCGTATAAATATTTCTATCCACATCGAATGAAAAACAGAAGGCATTCAAACATGAAAGTGAGTTAAATTATTTTAAAAGTATTTAATGCTGACAGAATCATCTGGCGCTGTCGTCTCCAGACTCAGGTAAACCTCGCCTCTGTTCATAACCACTCCTCTAGCCCGAGGCTCAAGTTTTTTTTTTTTTTTATTGCTTAAAGAAACATACAAAATACCAAACAAACCTCAAGATACAAATCTTAACCGATTACAAAGAAGTCTAAATAGCAGCACAAAATATAAATAAACACCATAAATCTGAACAAGAAAAAAAAAAAAAAAAAAAAGAACTTAACAAATAAAATATTACACAAGGGGGTAATCATCAAAAAATACCTTCAAAAGATTATACAATTTAAGGGCTTTTTTGTTATGCACAAGTCTTAAAGATTTAAAGAAGATCATTAAATCTTTATGGAAAAGTAAGAAAATGGGAGGGCATTTGTGTAACTGGCCAACAGCACAATATTGTTCACCAAAAACTCATGATCGTAATTCAAAGAAAAAAACAAATATTTTAGGGATGCACCGATATGAACATTTTGGCCGATACCGATAACCGATAATTCTTTACATTTGAAAGCCGATAACCGATATATTGGCCGATAAATCTAAATAAAAAAAATTATATACTTTGATAGCCTGTATAACAAAATGCTCACCATTAAAAGCCTTGTCTCAAACACTTTTAACATAAATCAAACATATACAATACAGTATAGCCTAGTTTGAACCAGTGTAAGATTCCTTAAATTTTAAAATTAATTTTACACTCATATGGACAACTTTCTTTATTAAAAAATGGTAACACTTTATAATAAGGTTTAATTTTGTTAGCATTAGTTAGCATGAACCAACAATTTTATAAAACATTTTTAAGAAAGTTGTATCTGTTAACATTAGTCAATGCACTGTGAACTAACATGAACACACATATTTTATTAACTAACAATAACACAGGCTATTGCTCTCTGTTAGTTAATGCATTAACAAATTAGACCTTATTGTAAAGTGTTATCAAAAAATCTATTGCCTAACAAAAAATTAAATACATAAATAATGCAAACAAGTCATTGGATAACATTGGGCTGCATATAAAGAAACAAAATGCATGTGGCATTGATCAATAAAATGGAATCGCCTCCGCACGGACAATAAGAAAAATATATTTTAATCAAACCATATCGTTGATGAAAATAATACGAGAACAAAATAATGTTAGTTATTAATTATACGAGAACAAAATAATGTTAGTTATTAATTATAACGCAATGTTTTTGAAAAAAATAAACATTTTTAATATTACATTGATAGTAAACATCTTTAATAGCTTAGTTACTGTTTCAAATGACATTGCTGTGTGAGCTGCGCGCTGAAGCTGAAGAGAACGAACGTTAAAACCGAATCGCTTTGCTAGAAGGTTAATCAACTCGACGGTTGCTGAAGAATGCAAACCCAAAGAATTTACAAATGTATTACAATAGTGAATACAATTATAATTGTATGACAGTCCCAATCATAGCTTTTAATGTTTTGCATTGTTGTTTAATCTGAAGCTGAAGAGAACGAGCACCGGGAAACTGAAGAACTTTTCTAGCAGGTTGTGTAAATCCACGAAACGCATCATATGTGAGATTAATCAGATATTTATATTACATCAACTTTATATTACGACTTATCTGCGCAAAATGACGTGAATGCACAATCGAACTTGTGCTGGTCATAATGTGTAATATCCCTGTTCTGGACGCGCTATTCCCACAACAACGCGCTGAAACGGCAACTAAACAGAGAATTCACAACGTTTTATTACAATAGTGTTCTCATTATAATGGCATCTATGACAGTCCCAATTATAGTTATAAATGTGTATTGCTGTTTGAGCTGCGCGCACGCTAAAGATAAAGATGATCACCGGTACAATGAAGCGCTACTGCATCGTTCATTAACAAAACCAAACGCATCCTATATTAGATTAATCAGATATATATACACAAATTAAACATATTATAACTTACAATGGCACAGAATGCTGCGAATGCTCAAGAGAACTTGACTGTGCTTGTCATGAAGGCTTAACTCCATAGACGCGCTCTTTCCGCCGCAACGCGCTCGACGCGCTGAAACACGTGGGCGAACAAGAATTCACAACATTCTTTTGCAGGCTTGTTTTTATTATAATGTTATGAAGCCTATGTGACAGATTTGTGCTGCACATGTTGCACTGAACTGTATCTTCCTTTTCGAAGTGAATCCAATCATTCAGAACCATCATGGCGAACAGCGCGCGTCTCTCAACTGAAGTAAATAATCTATTATCTATCGGCTTTGATATATCGGCCCAATTTTCTTATCGGACCGATAACGATAACATCAAAAAAGACCATTTATCGGCCGATATCGATATGTGGTCGATATATCGTGCATCCCTAAAATATTTTATAGTTTTAAAATTAAAATTAAAGTCAGGTATTTCATATTTCAATCTTAACCAACCATAAAGGTCATCCCAGAATTTCTTTGAGAATTTGCATAAATAAAATAAATGTTCCAACGACTCTATATCTGCTTCACAAAAGGTGCACTCATTACAATCCATATTAAATCTGTGTCTGAGGAAATCATTACAAGGATAAATATCATTAATAATTTTAAACTGAACCTCTTTTACCTTTGGAAAAAGTGAGAAATCTTGTTCTAATTTGACCCACTTTGTCTTTCGGGAAATCAAATATAAGAGGTCTCTTTTTAACTTTACAAGGGAAAGTCTCTATATTTACCAATGTTCTTAAAACTTTAATCTTACAGCCCTCCTCTGTAAAATTAAGACCAGAAATTATTAAACTTTTCAATCTCGAAATCACAGGTGAATAACACAATGCACCTTTAACCATCTGAACCAAACCACCAGGAACAGCTTTTAACAAAGTCACATATAATTTCTGAGTGCAAATAAAATTATATCTTTCACAAAAATTGTCATAACTAAGGAAATTTCCTTCCCCATCCATAATGTGTACAATGGACCAGACACCTTTATCCATCCAGTCTTGAAAGAACACAGATTTCCTATTAATAAGGGTACATTTATTATTCCACAAAGAACAACTATGTGGGGAAAAATTGTGTTTGTATATCAGTTTCCAATACAATAATACCTGACTATGAAAAGATGACAGTTCACACTTTAGTTTTGATGGCTCAAAATCACACCTCAAAAGAAAATCAATGCCCCCCAAAACATCAAAGATTTTTGAAGAAAAACTAGACCAAACAGAACGTTTATTCCTAAGGAAAGCTTGAAGCATCTCAATTTAAGAGTGCCATTCATAACATCGAAATCAATAATATTCAAACCTCCCTCACTGACTTCACTACATCTGATTTTCTTATGTAATGGTGTTTGTTTTTCCGAAGAAATTTATACTGAATTTGATTAGAGCTGATCATACCATTGATCAGCTCTACCAAACTTGGATGTCTTTTTTCCAGTAATAAACAAACATTAAGTTGTTTTGATTGATACTGTGAAGTAGGGCTGCAACTAACGATTATTTTGATAATCGATTAATCGGACGATTATTTTTTCGATTAATCGATTAATCGGATAGAAATTAAATTAGATTTTTTTTATTATAACTAAATAAAACCGTAAATCAGGGTATTTATGTGTAAAAGTGTACTTTAAAAAGTGCAAAAGCCACACATTGAGTTTTACTAATATCAATATTTGCATTGTTTTTAATGATAATTGCTGATGGCAAGTTGATAAACATGATTATTGTTAAAAAAAATGATATCCAACATATTATGTTTTAACACAATTTTTGTTAAAACAAATTTACACAGACATGTTGTTCAGATGTGAATATCTGAACTAAAAACAAACTAAAAACATCTAAAATATATAATTCATTTAATTTTTATTTAAAATTAATTATATATAAGGAATATAAGGATAAAGAATATAATATATATTATATATATACTATATAAAAGAATATAATATAAGGATAAATTGATTAAATAAATATAGAAAGACTGAAAACAATTGTGTGAATGTAGAGCCGCAGTAGATCGCGTTTGAAAAACAATTAAAACTTAGTAGACAAATGCTATAAAAAGAGAACGGAATGGAGGTAACGTTACCCAGCAAGCTAACAGGCTTGAGTAAAGGACAGGAGAAATTATGCATTAGTGCACAAGCATTCGCTGAAAACCACTGAGTACAGTGACTAAAAAACAATATTTTACTGCTGCTGTTATTAACTGCCTTTGTATTTAATGCTTCACTTTGTAAACACCGTTTTAATTTAACCTATTTCTGCGGTAGCGCTATTTTAATCCATCACTTACGTTGCGAGCGAACTGATTGCACAACCTGATGCTCGAGACAAAATACAGACATCCCGGAAGTCCCGGGAGTCTCCCGCATATTGATTGCGGCTCCCTGATGCCCGCGAATTAGTTCAAACTAATGCTCGAAAATCTAGAGCGCGCAAGCAAGAGCGCGCATGCGAGACAGAAGAGACTGCTCCAAACCGTGTAGCGCGCGCGCTCGGCAGAGCGCCTGAGGGAGAGAGACCTTGCGTGTGTGTGCGTACCAGTAAACGCTCCTCGTGACGTAAGCAGACCAACTAATCGATAATGACATTCGTTGACAACGATTTTCATAATCGATTATAATCGATTATATCGATTAGTTGTTGCAGCCCTACTGTGAAGCAGCTTTGATACAATCTGTATTGTGAAAAGCGCTATATAAATATATTTGACTTGACTTGACTTGACTTGATTAATATCCTTTATCCACCTGTCAGAGATAGCTAAAGAATATGCAGGATAAATCAGCCTAGAAAGTATCTCAGTTTTCTGTAATAAAATTCTGCCAAAAATGGAAATATCCCTTTGTAACCACACATCTAACATATTTTGACTTTTTGTTATATTGTCAGCCAAATTAAAATTTTCTTTAGTTTTAGTGTCTTTAGTAATAACAATACCTAAATATTTTACCTCATTTTTTAATGGAATATTAAATAATTGAGATTCAGTCCGATTATGCACTGCCATCAACTCACACTTTTTTAAATTTAATTTCAAACCAGAAGCTTTGGAAAAATGTGACACCAAATGAATGGCTGGGATCTGCTCTGCATCCCTAAGAAACAGAGTAGTATCGTCTGCTAGTTGACTTATTAATAGCTGACTCCCCAAAACATTCAACGGCTTAACCTCTTTACTATTTTTCACATAAATTGCCAAAAGTTCAGCTATTAAAATAAACAAATACGGACTTGTCGGATCTCCTTGTCTAATTCCTCTGTTTATGTTAAAACACTTAGAAGTCCCACCTGGAAGTGATACTGAACTATTAATATCATTATACAACATCTCTATCAATTTAACAAATTTAGAACCAAATCCAAAAGATGTAAGTGCATGTAAAATAAACGTATGTTCTACAGTAGGCTATCGAATAGCTAGAAATCAAGAAACAAAATAAACCCATCATCCTTAATCAAATGTGCATAATCATTAATTCCAAAACAAGTCTAATATTGTTGTGTATTAACCTTCCTTTAAACGCACAGTATGTAACTTTTGGCCACCAGGGGTCACTCAATCAAAATGATAACAAAAGACGTACTTTGATGACGTCGGGAAAGTGCGTGGGCTCATGGGAGTTGTTGTCAATATGCGCGCGCAAGATGGCGGCCGTGACAGTTGGCAATATGCAAGGCTAAGGAAATATAAATGATTTTCTCACCTTAAACGTTAAGTCTGATTAGTGCAAACATCTGGAAATATATCTTTATATTGCTGTAGTTGAATAAGAGGACGATTTGGAAGAGGACCAAAAAATAAGAGGACGATTTGGACTCCTTTTCAAGCGTGACTATTTAGCACAGTTGCTTAAAAAAAGATGACAGACAAAAGACAAAGAGATCAAGGTAAAAAGACAAACAAGACGCTTTCATTCAACTCTGAGCACAGAGATGTGACTGAGGATGTTATGGAAGTTGTCAAAGCAGGTGATATACACACCTACACTAATTCTGACGGAGGAATTGTCCATCTTCCTGAGTCAACTCCGTGCACTCCAGTCGCAAAGAAAGGTAAAGTTGAACCTACACTCTCCGAACTTCAAGATAACATCGTGAGGCTTGTAGCTGAAAAAATAAAAGAGAACGCGGACAATCTTGCAGGCCTGATAAAGAAAAATGCAGACACTATCGAAGCGTTAAAGGAATCATCGGAGTTTCTCTTCAACGAAGTTCAAGATATGAAAACAGAAATAAAAACGGTTAAAATTGCAAGTGATGACCATCAGAAGAAAATTACAGGCCTTGAAGATAGAGTGAATGAAATGGAACGCTATCACAGAAGATGGAACTTGAGGCTGTATGGCTTGCCCGAGCAGGAAGGAGAAGACGTTAAACAGCGTGTGATTGACATCTGCAAGGCAGTCATTCAAGACCCTGATGAGGATCTCCGCTCCCAAATTGATGTGAGCCATAGGATCGGGAGGAGAGAGGATGGTAAAACTCGACCGGTGATTACAAGATTTGCATTAAGATCGGTTAAAGAAAAGGTTTGGAAATGCGCGAAGAATTCGGAATTCCTCAAAATAAAGAAGTTAAAATTCGGCGAAGATTTGACTACGAAAGACAAAGAGACTCGCACTAAACTGTGGCCACAGATTGAAGAGGCGCGGAAGCAAGGGAGAAGAGCCTTCTTCGTCGGAGCCAGAGCCATAATTGAGGGTAAAGAAATACAAATGTAACTAGAAAAAGTTCGTCGAGACAAACTTTAAGTTGGCTTGTGAAAGTTTGGACCAATAAGTTTGAAGAAGTTTAAATTAGTTTAAAGTTTAAATTAGTTTGAATTTTAAAGTAGTTTGAAGTTGAAATTAGTTTAAAGTTTAAAGTAGTTTGAAGTTTAAATTAGTTTATAGTTTAAATTAGTTTAAAGTTTAAATAAGTTTAAATAAGTTTAAAGTTAAAAGTAGTTAGAAGTTTAAATTAGTTTAAAGTTTAAAGAAGTTTGAAGTTTAAAGTAGTTTGAAGTTTGAAGTAGTTTAAAGTTTAAATAAGTTTTAATGTTCTGGGTGGTTGCTAAGCAGTTGCTAGGCTGTTCTGGGTGGTTTCTATGGTGTTGCTAGGGTGTTTAACGCCTTTTGGGTGGTTGTTAGGGTGTTCTGGGTGGTTGCTATGGTGTTGCTAGGGTGTTTTAAGGTATTTTGTGTGGTTGCTAGGGTGTTATGGGTGGTTGCTAGGCAGTTGTTAGGGTGTTCTGGGTGGTTGCTATGGTGTTGCTAGGGTGTTCTAGGCTATTTTGGGTGGTTGCTATGGTGTTGCTAGGGTGTTTTAAGGTATTTTGGGTGGTTGCTAGGGTGTTATGGGTGGTTGCATTGGCAGTTGCTAGGGTATTCTGGGTGGTTGCTATCGTGTTGCTAGGGTGTTTTAAGGTATTTTGGGTGGTTGCTAGGGTGTTCTGGGTGGTTGCTAGGGTGTTCTGGGTGGTTGCTATGGTGTTGCTAGGGTGTTTTAAGGTATTTTGGATGGTTGCCATGGTGTTCTGGGTGGTTGCTATGGTGTTGCTAGGGTGATTTAAGGTATTTTGGGTGGTTGCTAGGGTGTTCTGGGTGGTTGCTAGGCAGTTGCTAGGGTGTTCTGGTGGTTGCTAGGGTGTTGCTAGGGTGTTCTAGGGTATTTTGGGTGGTTGCTATGGTGTTGCTAGGGTGATTTAAGGTATTTTGGGTGGTTGCTAGGGTGTTCTGGGTGGTTGCTAGGCAGTTGCTAGGGTGTTCTGGTGGTTGCTAGGGTGTTGCTAGGGTGTTCTAGGGTATTTTGGGTGGTTGCTATGGTGTTGCTAGGGTGATTTAAGGTATTTTGGGTGGTTGCTAGGGTGTTCTGGGTGGCTGCTAGGGTGTTCTAGAGCATTTTGGGTGGTTGCTATGGTGTTGCTAGGGTGTTTTAAGGTATTTTGGGTGGTTGCTAAAAAGAAAGAAAGATTGAAAGAAAGATTAGAAAGAAATAAAGATAGATAGAAAGATTAGTTAGAAAGAAAGAGAGAAAGAAAGAAAGAGGGATAGAAAGATTAGTTAGAAAGAAAGAAAGATTAGTTAGAAAGAAAGATTAGTTAGAATGAAAGAAAAAAAGAAAGATTGAAAGAAAGATTAGAAAGAAAGAAAGAAAGATAGAAAGATTAGTTAGAAAGAAAGAAAGAAAGATTAGTTAGAAAGAAATAGATTAGTTAGAAAAGAAAGAAAGAAAGAAAGAAAGAAAGAAAGAAAGATTAGTTAGAAAGAAAGATTAGAAAGAAAGAAAGAAAGAAAGAAAGATAGAAAGATTAGTTAGAAAGAAAGAAAGAAAGATTAGTTAGAAAGAAATAGATTAGTTAGAAAAGAAAGAAAGAAAGAAAGATTAGTTAGAAAGAAAGATTAGAAAGAGAGATAGAAAGAAAGATAGAAAGATTAGTTAGAAAGAAAGAAAGATTAGTTAGAAAGAAAGAAAGATAGAAAGTAAAATTAGTTAGAAAGAAAGAAAGAAAGAAAGATAGAAAGATTAGTTAGAAAGAAAGATTAGTTAGAAAGAAAGAAAGATAGAAAGATTATTTAGAAAGAAAGAGAGAAAGAAAGAAAGAGAGATAGAAAGATTGTGTTCATAAGTGTATGAATTCATGAGTTCATAAGTGTATGAGTTTATAAGTTTATGAATTCATGAGTTCATAAGTGTATGAATTCATGAGTTTATAAGTGTACGAGTTTATGAGTTTAGAGTTTATAAGTTTAAATGAGTAAGAGTTCAGAGTTTATTAATTTATGAGTTTGAGTTCATAAGAGTTTGAATTCATGAGTTTATAAGTGTATGAGTTTATAAGTGTATGAGTTTATGAGTTTAGAGTTTATAAGTTTAAATTAGTCTAAGAGTTCAAGTTTAGAGAGAACTCTTAGGGTGTTCTGGGTGGTTGCTAGGCAGTTGCTAGGGTGTTCTGGTGGTTGCTAGGGTGTTGCTAGGGTGTTCTAGGGTATTTTGGGTGGTTGCTATGGTGTTGCTAGGGTGATTTAAGGTATTTTGGGTGGTTGCTAGGGTGTTCTGGGTGGTTGCTAGGCAGTTGCTAGGGTGTTCTGGTGGTTGCTAGGGTGTTGCTAGGGTGTTCTAGGGTATTTTGGGTGGTTGCTATGGTGTTGCTAGGGTGATTTAAGGTATTTTGGGTGGTTGCTAGGGTGTTCTGGGTGGTTGCTAGGCAGTTGCTAGGGTGTTCTGGTGGTTGCTAGGGTGTTGCTAGGGTGTTCTAGGGTATTTTGGGTGGTTGCTATGGTGTTGCTAGGGTGATTTAAGGTATTTTGGGTGGTTGCTAGGGTGTTCTGGGTGGTTGCTAGGGTGTTCTAGAGCATTTTGGGTGGTTGCTATGGGGTTGCTAGGGTGTTTTAAGGTATTTTGGGTGGTTGCTAAAAAGAAAGAAAGATTGAAAGAAAGATTAGAAAGAAATAAAGATAGATAGAAAGATTAGTTAGAAAGAAAGAGAGAAAGAAAGAAAGAGAGATAGAAAGATTAGTTAGAAAGAAAGAAAGATTAGTTAGAAAGAAAGATTAGTTAGAATGAAAGAAAGTTAGAAAGTAAGATTAGTTAGAAAGAAAGAAAAAAAGAAAGATTGAAAGAAAGATTAGAAAGAAAGAAAGATAGAAAGATTAGTTAGAAAGAAAGAAAGAAAGATTAGTTAGAAAGAAATAGATTAGTTAGAAAAGAAAGAAAGAAAGAAAGAAAGAAAGATTAGTTAGAAAGAAAGATTAGAAAGAAAGAAAGAAAGAAAGAAAGAAAGATAGAAAGATTAGTTAGAAAGAAAGAAAGAAAGATTAGTTAGAAAGAAATAGATTAGTTAGAAAAGAAAGAAAGAAAGAAAGATAGAAAGATTAGTTAGAAAGAAAGAAAGATTAGTTAGAAAGAAAGATTAGTTAGAATGAAAGAAAGTTAGAAAGTAAGATTAGTTAGAAAGAAAGAAAAAAAGAAAGATTGAAAGAAAGATTAGAAAGAAAGAAAGAAAGAAAGATAGAAAGATTAGTTAGAAAGAAAGAAAGAAAGATTAGTTAGAAAGAAATAGATTAGTTAGAAAAGAAAGAAAGAAAGAAAGAAAGAAAGATTAGTTAGAAAGAAAGATTAGAAAGAAAGAAAGAAAGAAAGAAAGATAGAAAGATTAGTTAGAAAGAAAGAAAGAAAGATTAGTTAGAAAGAAATAGATTAGTTAGAAAAGAAAGAAAGAAAGAAAGATTAGTTAGAAAGAAAGATTAGAAAGAGAGATAGAAAGAAAGATAGAAAGATTAGTTAGAAAGAAAGAAAGATTAGTTAGAAAGAAAGAAAGATAGAAAGTAAAATTAGTTAGAAAGAAAGAAAGAAAGATAGAAAGATTAGTTAGAAAGAAAGATTAGTTAGAAAGAAAGAAAGATAGAAAGATTATTTAGAAAGAAAGAGAGAAAGAAAGAAAGAGAGATAGAAAGATTGTGTTCATAAGTGTATGAATTCATGAGTTCATAAGTGTATGAGTTTATAAGTTTATGAATTCATGAGTTCATAAGTGTATGAATTCATGAGTTTATAAGTGTACGAGTTTATGAGTTTAGAGTTTATAAGTTTAAATGAGTAAGAGTTCAGAGTTTATTAATTTATGAGTTTGAGTTCATAAGAGTTTGAATTCATGAGTTTATAAGTGTATGAGTTTATAAGTGTATGAGTTTATGAGTTTAGAGTTTAGTTAGAAAGTCGAGACAAACTTTAAGTTGGCTTGTGAAAGTTTGGACCAGAAAGTTTGAAGAAGTTCAAAGTAGTTTGAAGTTAAAAGTAGTTTAAAGTTTAAAGTAGTTTAAAGTTTAATTTAGTTTGAATTTTAAAGAAGTTTGAAGTTTAAATTAGTTTAAAGTTTAAAGTAGTTTAAAGTAGTTTAAAGTTTTAAATAGTTGAAAGTGGTTTAAAGTTTAAAGTATAGTTTGAAGTAATTTAAAGTTGATAGGGTGTTTCTAGTGGGTTGCTAATGTGTTCTGGGTGGTTGCTAGGTGGTTGCTAAGGTATTTTGGGTGGTTGTTAGGGTGTTCTGGGTGGTTGCTAGGGTGTTCTGGTTGGTTGCTATGGTGTTGCTAGGGTGTTCTATGCTATTTTGGGTGGTTGCTATGGTGTTGCTAGGGTGTTTTAAGGTATTTTGTATGGTTGCTAGGGTGTTCTGGGTGGTTGCTAGGCAGTTGCTAGGGTGTTCTGGGTGGTTGCTATGGTGTTGCTAGGGTGTTCTGGTGGTTGCTAGGGTGTTGCTAGGGTGTTCTAGGGTATTTTGGGTGGTTGCTATGGTGTTGCTGGGGTGATTTAAGGTATTTTGGGTGGTTGCTAGGGTGTTCTGGGTGGTTGCTAGGCAGTTGCTAGGGTGTTCTGGGGTTGCTAGGCAGTTGCTAGGGTGTTCTGGTGGTTGCTAGGGTGTTGCTAGGGTGTTCTAGGGTATTTTGGGTGGTTGCTATGGTGATTTAAGGTATTTTGGGTGGTTGCTAGGGTGTTCTGGGTGGTTGCTAGGCAGTTGCTAGGGTGTTCTGGTGGTTGCTAGGGTGTTGCTAGGGTGTTCTATGCTATTTTGGGTGGTTGCTATGGTGTTGCTAGGGTGTTTTAAGGTATTTTGTATGGTTGCTAGGGTGTTCTGGGTGGTTGCTAGGCAGTTGCTAGGGTGTTCTGGGTGGTTGCTATGGTGTTGCTAGGGTGTTCTGGTGGTTGCTAGGGTGTTGCTAGGGTGTTCTAGGGTATTTTGGGTGGTTGCTATGGTGTTGCTAGGGTGATTTAAGGTATTTTGGGTGGTTGCTAGGGTGTTCTGGGTGGTTGCTAGGCAGTTGCTAGGGTGTTCTGGGGTTGCTAGGCAGTTGCTAGGGTGTTCTGGTGGTTGCTAGGGTGTTGCTAGGGTGTTCTAGGGTATTTTGGGTGGTTGCTATGGTGTTGCTAGGGTGATTTAAGGTATTTTGGGTGGTTGCTAGGGTGTTCTGGGTGGTTGCTAGGCAGTTGCTACGGTGTTCTGGGGGTTGCTAGGTAGTTGCTAGGGTGTTCTAGGGTATTTTGGGTGGTTGCTATGGTGTTGCTAGGGTGTTTTAAGGTATTTTGGGTGGTTGTTAGGGTGTTCTGGGTTGTTGCTAGGGTGTTCTAGAGCATTTTGGGTGGTTGCTATGGTGTTGCTAGGGTGTTTTAAGGTATTTTGGGTGGTTGCTAAAAAGAAAGAAAGATTGAAAGAAAGATTAGAAAGAAATAAAGATAGATAGAAAGATTAGTTAGAAAGAAAGAGAGAAAGAAAGAAAGAGAGATAGAAAGATTAGTTAGAAAGAAAGAAAGATTAGTTAGAAAGAAAGATTAGTTAGAATGAAAGAAAGTTAGAAAGTAAGATTAGTTAGAAAGAAAGAAAAAAAGAAAGATTGAAAGAAAGATTAGAAAGAAAGAAAGAAAGATAGAAAGATTAGTTAGAAAGAAATAGATTAGTTAGAAAAGAAAGAAAGAAAGAAAGATTAGTTAGAAAGAAAGATTAGAAAGAGAGATAGAAAGAAAGATAGAAAGATTAGTTAGAAAGAAAGAAAGATTAGTTAGAAAGAAAGAAAGATAGAAAGTAAAATTAGTTAGAAAGAAAGAAAGAAAGAAAGATAGAAAGATTAGTTAGAAAGAAAGATTAGTTAGAAAGAAAGAAAGAAATATAGAAAGATTATTTAGAAAGAAAGAGAGAAAGAAAGAAAGAGAGATAGAAAGATTGTGTTCATAAGTGTATGAATTCATGAGTTCATAAGTGTATGAGTTTATAAGTTTATGAATTCATGAGTTCATAAGTGTATGAATTCATGAGTTTATAAGTGTACGAGTTTATGAGTTTAGAGTTTATAAGTTTAAATGAGTAAGAGTTCAGAGTTTATTAATTTATGAGTTTGAGTTCATAAGAGTTTGAATTCATGAGTTTATAAGTGTATGAGTTTATAAGTGTATGAGTTTATGAGTTTAGAGTTTATAAGTTTAAATTAGTCTAAGAGTTCAAGTTTAGAGTTTATTAATTTATTATGAGTTTAAGAGTTTAAGTGTAGATAGATAAGTGTCATAGATATATGAGTTTATTAGTTTAAATGAGTCTCAATGGCTCATATAGTATATAGAATGGCAGTTTGATTCAGTCTAGGGCTTCAAGGTATTTAGATTTGAATTTTTGACAGTTGGGGAGTTTGAAAATCTGAACATTCCGCCATGTTAAGTCAATGGGAGTTTTTTCCGACTTTGATCATCATTTTTAGGAAAACTGTAAGTCCGATCAGTTAGAAAAGATATAGCATACCGAGTCAGAACAGTCTGAGTGTCTGTGCCGAGTTTGGAGTATGTGGAGTTAAAGCTCTAGGAGGAGATAGAGTTGTAAATTTTTGACAGAATAATAATAATAACTAGAAAAAGTTCGTCGAGACAAACTTTAAGTTGGCTTGTGAAAGTTTGGACCAGAAAATTTAAAGTAGTTTGAAGTTTACATTAGTTTAATATGTAAATTAGTTTAAAGTGTAAATTAGTTTGAAGTTTAAAGTAGTTTGAAGTTTAAATTAGTTTATAGTTTAAATTAGTTTGAATTTTAAAGTAGTTTGAAGTTTATATTAGTTGCTAGGGTGTTCTGGGTGGTTGCTAGGGTGTACTGGGTGGTTGCTAGGGAGTTGCTAGGGTGTTCTGGGTGGTTGCTATGGTGTTGCTATGGTGTTCTATGCTTTTTTTGGGTGGTTGCTATGGTGTTGCTAGGATGTTTTAAGGTATTTTGGGTGGTTGCTAGGGTGTTCTGGGTGGTTGCTATGGTGTTAATAGGGTGTTCTAAGGTATTTTGGGTGGTTGCTATGGTGTTGCTAGGGTGATTTAAGGTATTTTGGGTGGTTGCTAGGGTGTTCTGGATGGTTGCTATGGTGTTGCTAGGGTGTTCTAGGGTATTTTCGGTGGTTGCTATGGTGTTGCTAGGGTGATTTAAGGTATTTTGGGTGGTTGCTAGGGTGTTCTGGGTGGTTGCTAGGCAGTTGCTAGGGTGTTCTGGTGGTTGCTAGGGTGTTCTAGGGTATTTTGGGTGGTTGCTATGGTGTTGCTAGGGTGATTTAAGGTATTTTGGGTGGTTGCTAGGGTGTTCTGGGTGGTTGCTATGGTGTTCTAGGGTATTTTGGGTGGTTGCTATGGTGTTGCTAGGGTGATTTAAGGTATTTTGGGTGGTTGCTAGGGTGTTCTGGGTGGTTGCTAGGCAGTTGCTAGGTTGTTCTGGTGGTTGCTAGGGTGTTGCTAGGGTGATTTAAGGTATTTTGGGTGGTTGCTAGGGTGTTTTAAGGTATTTTGGGTGGTTGTTAGGGTGTTCTGGGTGGTTGCTATGGTGTTGCTAGGGTGTTCTATGGTATTTTGGGTGGTTGCTATGGTGTTGCTAGAGTGTTTTAAGGTATTTTGGGTGGTTGCTAGGGTGTTCTGGGTGGTTGCTAGGGTGTTCTAGGGTATTTTGGGTGGTTGCTAAGGTGTTTTGAGCCTTTTGGGTGGTTGCTAGGGTGTTTTGGGTTGTTGCTAGGCAGTTGCTAGGGTGTTCTGGGTGGTTGCTATGGCGTTGCTATGGTGTTCTAGGCTTTTTTGGGTGGTTGCTATGGTGTTACTAGGATGTTTTAAGGTATTTTGGGTGGTTGCTAGGATGTTCTGGGTGGTTGCTAGGCAGTTGCTAGGGTGTTCTGGTGGTTGCTAGGGTGTTCTAGGGTATTTTGGGTGGTTGCTATGGTGTTGCTAGGGTGATTTAAGGTATTTTGGGTGGTTGCTAGGGTGTTCTAAGTGGTTACTAGGCAGTTGCTAGGGTGTTCTGGGGGTTGCTAGGCAGTTGCTAGGGTGTTCTAGGGTATTTTGGGTGGTTGCTATGGTGTTGCTATGGTGTTTTAAGGTATGTTGGGTGGTTGTTAGGGTGTTCTGGGTGGTTGCTAGGCAGTTGCTAGGGTGTTCTATGGTATTTTGGGTAGTTGCTATGGTGTTGTTAGGGTGTTTTAAGGTATTTTGGGTGGTTGCTTGGGTGTTCTGGGTGGTTGCTATGGTGTTGCTAGGGTTTTCTACGCTATTTAGGATGGTTGCTAGGGTGTTCTAGGCTATTTTGGGTGGTTGCTATGGTGTTGCTAGGGTGTTTTAAGGTATTTTGGGTGGTTGCAAGGCAGTTGCTAGGGTGTTCTGGGTGGTTGCTATGGTGTTGCTAGGGTATTCTAGGGTGTTGTATGGTATTTTGGGTGGTTGCTAGGCAGTTGCTAGGGTGTTCTGGGTGGTTGCTATGGTGAACTATTTGTGAATTTAAAAGTTCATAAGTGTATGAATTTATGAAAATTCATAAGTGTATGAATTCATGAGTTTATAAGTTTATGAGTTTATGAGTTTAGAGTTTATAAGTTTAAATGAGTAAGAGTTCAGAGTTTATTAATTTATGAGTTTGAGTTCATAAGTGTATGAATTCATGAGTTTATAAGTGGACGAGTTTATGAGTTTATGATTTCATGAGTTCATAAATTTATGAATTCATGAGTTTATAAGTGTACGAGTTTAAGAGTTTATAAGTTTAAATGAGTAAGAGTTCAGAGTTTATTCATTCATGAGTTTGTGTTCATAAGTGTATGAATTCATGAGTTCATAAGTGTATGAGTTTATAAGTTTATGAATTCATGAGTTCATAAGTGTATGAATTCATGAGTTTATAAGTGTACGAGTTTATGAGTTTAGAGTTTATAAGTTTAAATGAGTAAGAGTTCAGAGTTTATTAATTTATGAGTTTGAGTTCATAAGAGTTTGAATTCATGAGTTTATAAGTGTATGAGTTTATAAGTTTAGAGTTTATAAGTTTAAATGAGTCTAAGAGTTCAAGTTTAGAGTTTATTAATTTATTATGAGTTTAAGAGTTTAAGTGTAGATAGAAAAGTGTCATGATAGATGAGTTTATTAGTTTAAATTAATCTCAATGGCTCATATAGTATATAGAATGGCAGTTTGATTCAGTCTAGGGCTTCAAGGAGTTTAGATTTGAATTTTTGGCAGTTGGCCAGTTTGAAAATCTGAACATTCCGCAATGTTAAGTCAATGGGAGTTTTTTCCGACTTTGATCGTCATTTTTAGGAAAACCGTAAGTCTGATCAGTTAGAAAAGATATAGCATACCGAGTCAGAACAGTTTGAGTGTCTGAGCCGAGTTTGGAGTATGTGGAGTTAAAGCTCTAGGAGGAGATAGAGTTGTAAATTTTTGTAAGAATAATAATAATAATAATAAGTTTAAGTACAATATCAGTAAGTTGGCTCTCACAAGCCAACTTAACTAGAATGTACATTTCCAGAAGAAAATGTGAAGTGGTGCTTGCAGTGGCAAAACTCGCCACTCGGTTGCTAGGGTGTGGTACATGATTGCATACGAGGCAACAAACATGTCTGTACTATGTTCTGGTGCTGAGATATGGCTTATTCATGTTGTTCAGGTGGTTGCTAGGTGGTTGCTAGGGTGTTCTGAGTGGTTGCTATGCGGTTGCTAGGGTGTTTTGGGTGGTTGCTAGGGCATTCTGGGTGGTTGCTAGGGCGTTGCTAGGGTGTTCTGGGTGGTTGCTGGGCGGTTGCTAGGGTGTTTTGAGTGGTTGTTATGGTGTTGCTAAGCGGTTGCTAGGGTATTCTGGGTGGTTGCTAGGGTGTTCTGGGTGGTTACTATGAGGTTGCTAGGTGGTTGCTATGAGGTTGCTAGGTGGTTGCTAGGGTATTCTACTGGTTGCTAGGGTGTTGCTAGGCGGTTGCTAGGGTATTCTGGTTGGTTGCTAGGGTGTTGCTAGGGTATTCTGGGTGGTTGCTAGGCGGTTGCTAGGGTGATGCTAGTTGGTTGCTAAGGTGTTGCTAGGCGGTTGCTAGGGTGTTGCTAGGCAGTTATGGGTGGTTGCTAGGCGGTTGCTAAGGTATTGTGGGGGGTTGCTAGGCGGTTGCTAGGGTGTTTTGGGTGGTTGCTAGGGTATTCTGGGTGGTTGCTAGGGTGTTCTGGTTGGTTGCTAGGGTATTTTGGGTGGTTGCTAGGGCATTGCTAGGGTGTTCTGGGTGGTTGCTAGGTGGTTGCTAGGGTGTTCTGGGTGGTTGCTATGGTGTTGCTAGGCGGTTGCTAGGGTATTCTGGGTGGTTGCTAGGGCGTTGCTAGGCGGTTGCTAGGGTATTCTGGGTGGTTGCTAGGGCGTTGCTAGGCGGTTGCTAGGGTGTTCTGGGTGGTTGCCTGGGTGTTGCTAGGCGGTTGCTAGGGTATTCTGGATGGTTGCCAGGGTGTTGCTAGGCGGTTGCTAGGGTGTTTTGGGTGGTTGCTAGGGTGTTGCTAGGTGGTTGCTAGGGTGTTCTGAGTGGTTGCTAGGGTGTTGCTAGGCGGTTGCTAGGGTATCCTGGGTGGTTGCTAGGCGGTTGCTAGGGTGTTCTGTGTGGTGTCTAGGGCGTTGCTAGGCAGTTGCTAGGGTGTTCTGGGTGGTTGCTAGGGTGTTGCTAGGGTAATTTGGGTGGTTGCTATGGTGTTACTAGGTGGTTGGTAGTTGTCAAAGATGGTTACTGTTGAGTTTGTAGCATTTTATTGGCATGATTTAGCACTTAGCTAATCAATATTAGCATGTAGCTATTCACTGCTAGCATGTTTAGCATGTAGCAAGTCCTGTTTGCTAGCATGAGTAAAAAGAGCCAACCCCCATCTCTATACGATGTTTTGATGCAGAGATATAGGTCTTGCAAAACGGTTGCTAGGGTACTATGTTTGGTTGCTAGGGAGTGGCTTGGCAGCTGCCAATCATGCAGCTCCAAAGTCAATGTGAATGTATAAACCAACCCCCATCTCTATACGATGTTTTGATGCAGAGATATAGGTCTTGCAAAATGGTTGCTAGGGTACTCTGTTTGGTTGCTAGGGAGTGGCTTGGCAGCTGCCAATCATGAAACTCCAAAGGCTGCTTGTCAGTATGAATGATATAAACCAACTCCCATGCCTCTGTGACATTCAGAATGGAAGATATCCCTCTTTGGATTTTGGTTGCTAAGGTGCTCGACAATGGTTGCTAGGGCGTGGCTAGGAAGTGTTGAGGTGATTCATGATTGGCTGTTTGCTGCCCCGAGTCAAACGAGACCACCCTCATGTTTCTATGACAATTCAGTCCAGAGATATCCCTTCGATCTCTTTCAATGGAAGTCTATGGGAGTTGTTGCTAAGGTGCTCTAAATGGTTGCTAGGGCGTGGCTTGATAGCTTCACAATGATCCTGAGAGACTGATTGGTTGTCTGAGTAAAATGAGCCCGCCCCTTTGTCTCTACGACACTGTGATCCAGAGTTATGTTCAATATAAAAGCGGTTTCTATGGTGTAGGACGGCCCATTTCATGGGCCGTCCTACACCATAGTAAGTCAATGGGGAAACTTTGGGCAGCTCCTGCCCCCCAGGGGTGCAACTTTTACCCCATTGTGTGGTATGTTCTTACAGAGTCTGTCAGCCTCTTCAAATGTGGTAAATTACACGTTTCTGCGACATCCTCGTTCCGAGCTACGACTCGTCAAAGTTTGACGCAATGTTAAGTCTATGGGATTTTTCGGGCGGTTTTTCGCCCCTGGGGCGAACATCGTACCCCCGATCCCTTATAAAAGTCATAGCACACCATTCCCGAACAGGCCGCACGTTTTGACGCCTCATTCGTGGGTCTGTGACAAAAACTGCGGGAGGAGTAGCGCGTCAAAAAGTGGCCAGAAGAATAAGAAGAATAAGAATAAGAATAATAAGTATGTGAGATAACAATAGTGTTGCTTTGCCATAGGCAAGCACCACTAATAAGAATAATAAGTATGTGAGATAACAATAGTGTTGCTTTGCCATAGGCAAGCACCACTAATAAGAATAAGAATAAGAATAAGAATAAGAATAAGAATAATAAGTATGTGAGATAACAATAGTGTTGCTTTGCCATAGGCAAGCACCACTAATAATAAGTATGTGAGATAACAATAGTGTTGCTTTGCCATAGGCAAGCACCACTAACTAGAAAAAGTTCGTCGAGACTAGTGATCGACCGATATTGATTTTTTATAACCGATACCGATACAGATTATTTGCATGTGTATGTGCCCGATAACCGATATGCAGAACCGATATTTATTTACTGTTATACTTCTGTTTTTGGCACAATTATTACAACACAAATGCACTGAACAAACCATTTTATTTATAACAATCACTCCCTCCTTGCATACAAAAAAAAAAACCTTTATATTTATACACAAATAAATAGAGGGGTCTGAGTCCACAAAATAAAGTGCACTGTTACTAAGTGTCTTTGTTTAAAAATAAAAGCTTTGATGAGGTAAAAAATAAAGCACAAAAACTATTCTAACATATTTGGATATGTTTATTTGTTTTCATAAATGGTAAACTAATCAAATTACAATAAAAACATTTATATTATTACATTATATAATTTATATCTAAATTATACATATCATTTATAAGCATCAGCAGCAACAATGTTAACAATAGGCAAAATAAATGTTAAAAGTCTAATGTTTTCATATGGAAAAAATAATTGACAGGGGAGTCATATCACCTTTGCTGAAATGTAATTCATTTTAAACAGTTTTAGAAGGTTTATGTGCCGTTTAATAGGTTTAAACTAAGAGTGAGGAATAATTCACAGGGTAATATTAATTCACTGCATAATATTAGCTGGAATAGCCTATAACATCAGGAAAGTAACAAACAAAACAGCATATACATCATTGCATTTTCCAACTAGTATGTTATTAATTATTATTAATATTTTTGTCGGTCTAGATCATGAAATGCTTTATGACAAAGTGCTGTTTATCTATGCATTTACACATAACTATAACATTAGGCTATACGTTACTCAACCGCGATCGCGCGTGCAGATAATAAATAATTAATTTCCACAAAGCGGTATATTTAGATGTGTATTAGCGAAATAATTGCTATGTAGTAAATGATAATATAATCTAGGGTGTTTAAACAAGATAATCTTGTCAAAAGTTTCATTCAGTGGCCGTGCTTGAGCATTCCTGATCATCAACCTAGTGAGTGCTCAGCAATATGAACGAACTTTTTTTTCGAGACTAATGGTGAGCAAATACAACAGATAGAGAATTAAATTCAGCGCTTTTATTTTCAACATGCACTCATTCATGTCTGTTTTATTTAATTCATGTAAAGTTACGTCTTTATTGGGGAAGGACATGACGGATTACGTGGCTCAATGAGTTCGTCTCAATTTTTTAGAACCAAGCTGCATAAATAAACTATATCAGGCATTTATGTCTCAAATCTCATTTCTGCATGTCTGTTATGTTAAATAAAGTTGAATAATTAAAGCAAAGCAAGTAGAACATATACTTTACCTGTGCACAGAGTTGTTATTGACTGATCTCCTCAGACGCGGGCTGCAATGGCGGAATTCTCAAAACGGCCACAAGATGGCGCCGTTTATCGGAAAATCCGATATTACAAAACCGATTCCCGATTATGGGAAAATGCTTAAATATCGGGAAAAATATCGGTAAACCGATACATCGGTCGATCACTAGTCGAGACAAACTTTAAGTTGGCTTGTGAAAGTTTGGACCAAAAAGTTTAAAGAAGTTTAAAGTAGTTTGAAGTTTACATTAGTTTAATATGTAAATTAGTTTAAAGTGTAAATTAGTTTGAAGTTTAAAGTAGTTCGAAGTTTAAAGTAGTTTGAAGTTTAAATTAGTTTAAAGTTTAAATAAGTTTAAATTAGTTTAAAGGTTAAAGTAGTTAGAAGTTTAAATTAGTTTAAAGTTTAAAGTAGTTTGACGTTTGAAGTAGTTTGAAGTTTAAATTAGTTTATAGTTTAAAGTAGTTAGAAGTTTAAAGTAGTTTGAATTTTAAAGTAGTTTGAAGTTTATATTAGTTGCTAGGGTGTTCTGGGTGGTTGCTAGGGTGTTCTGGGTGGTTGCTAGGCAGTTGCTAGGGTGTTCTGGGTGGTTGCTATGGTGTTGCTAGGGTGTTGTAAGGTATTTTGGGTGGTTGCCAGGGTGTTCTGGGTGGCTGCTAGGCAGTTGCTAGGGTGTTCTGGGTGGTTGCTATGGTGTTGCTAGGGTGTTCTAACGCCTTTTGGGTGGTTGCTAGGGTGTTCTGGGTTGTTGCTAGGCAGTTGCTAGGGTGTTCTGGGTGGTTGCTATGGTGTTGCTATGGTGTTCTAGGCTTTTTTGGGTGGTTGCTATGGTGTTACTAGGATGTTTTAAGGTATTTTGGGTGGTTGCTAGGATGTTCTGGGTGGTTGCTATGGTGTTGCTAGGGTGTTCTAGGGTATTTTGGGTGGTTGCTATGGTGTTGCTAGGGTGATTTAAGGTATTTTGGGTGGTTGCTAGGGTGTTCTGGGTGGTTGCTAGGCAGTTGCTAGGGTGTTCTGGTGGTTGCTAGGGTTTTCTAGGGTGTTCTAGGGTATTTTGGGTGGTTGCTATGGTGTTGCTAGGGTGATTTAAGGTATTTTGGGTGGTTGCTAGGGTGTTCTAGGTGGTTGCTAGGCAGTTGCTATGGTGTTCTGGGGGTTGCTAGGCAGTTGCTAGGGTGTTCTAGGGTATTTTGGGTGGTTGCTATGGTGTTGCTATGGTGTTTTAAGGTATGTTGGGTGGTTGTTAGGGTGTTCTGGGTGGTTGCTAGGCAGTTGCTAGGGTGTTCTATGGTATTTTGGGTAGTTGCTATGGTGTTGCCAGGGTGTTTTAAGGTATTTTGGGTGGTTGCTAGGGTGTTGCCAGGGTGTTTTAAGGTATTTTGGGTGGTTGCTAGGGTGTGCTGGATGGTTGCTATGTTGTTGTTAGGGTGTTCATTCATAAGTGTATGAATTCATGAGTTTATAAGTTTATGAGTTTATGTGTACGAGTTTATGAGTTTAGAGTTTATAAGTTTAAATGAGTAAGAGTTCAGAGTTTATTAATTTATGAGTTTGAGTTTATAAGTGTACGAGTTTATGAGTTTATGATTTCATGAGTTCATAAGTTTATGAATTCATGAGTTTATAAGTGTACGAGTTTATGAGTTTATAAGTTTAAATGAGTAAGAGTTCAGAGTTTATTAATTTATGAGTTTGAGTTTATAAGTGTACGAGTTTATGAGTTTATGATTTCATGAGTTCATAAGTTTATGAATTCATGAGTTTATAAGTGTACGAGTTTATGAGTTTATAAGTTTAAATGAGTGAGAGTTCAGAGTTTATTCATTCATGAGTTTGAGTTCATAAGTGTATGAATTCATGAGTTCATAAGTGTACGAGTTTATGAGTTTATGATTTCATGAGTTCATAAGTTTATGAATTCATGAGTTTATAAGTGTACGAGTTTATGAGTTTATAAGTTTAAATGAGTGAGAGTTCAGAGTTTATTCATTCATGAGTTTGAGTTCATAAGTGTATGAATTCATGAGTTCATAAGTGTATGAGTTTATAAGTTTATGAATTCATGAGTTCATAAGTGTATGAATTCATGAGTTTATAAGTGTACGAGTTTATGAGTTTATAAGTTTAAATGAGTAAGAGTTCAGAGTTTATTAATTTATGAGTTTGAGTTCATAAGAGTTTGAATTCATGAGTTTATAAGTGTATGAGTTTATAAGTGTACGAGTTTATGAGTTTAGAGTTTATAAGTTTAAATGAGTCTAAGAGTTCAAGTTTAGAGTTTATTAATTTATTATGAGTTTAAGAGTTTAAGTGTAGATAGAAAAGTGTCATAGATAGATGAGTTTATTAGTTTAAATGAGTCTCAATGGCTCATATAGTATATAGAATGGCAGTTTGATTCAGTCTAGGGCTTCAAGGAGTTTAGATTTGAATTTTTGACAGTTGGGGAGTTTGAAAATCTGAACATTCCGCCATGTTAAGTCAATGGGATTTTTTCCGAGTTTGATCGTCATTTTTAGGAAAACCGTAAGTCCGATCAGTTAGAAAAGATATAGCATACCGAGTCAGAACAGTTTGAGTGTCTGAGCCGAGTTTGGAGTATGTGGAGTTAAAGCTCTAGGAGGAGATTGAGTTGTAAATTTTAGTAAGAATAATAATAATAATAATAAGTTTAAGTACAATATCAGTAAGTTGGCTCTCACAAGCCAACTTAATAATAAGTTTAAGTACAATATCAGTAAGTTGGCTCTCACAAGCCAACTTAATAATAAGTTTAAGTACAATATCAGTAAGTTGGCTCTCACAAGCCAACTTAATAATAGCTCTGATGCGTTCTAAAAGTGGAGTTGCCATGGACTTTCGTTGAGAAGTTCAGTTGTATTCTAAATGCATCTAGTGATGTGCTGTTATATTTAATGTTTGAAAGTTAAAAGGTCAGATTTATAATCCCAAGTTTGCTTGTTCAGATCAATATTTAAAAAGGTGAAGAAAATCATTTTCCCTCTTGTTACATTTAAAACTCAAGTTTTTCTTTTTTCTTTTAGTTAACTTGTTCTACTTTTCAATTTGTCTTTGTCATTTTATTCACTTAATGTGAGGGGTATACGAGAACAGACTAAGAGGAAAGCTGTATTTTTATTTTGTAAAACTTTCAAGGCAGATTTTTATTTTCTACAAGAAACACATGCCTTAGCTTCAGATTTTAATTTCTGGAAAAATCAGTGGGGAGACAATATTTGGATGGCTTATGGAAACAGTAAATCTGCTGGCACTGCCATATTAAAGGGCTCCTTTCAGGGAAAAATCCTTAAAAATGTTGTTCATGATTCAGGAAGATGGGTTATTCTAGTTATTGAATTTATGGAGAATCTTTTCATTTTGGGTAATATATATGGTCATAATAATAGTCATAGAAACACACTCCTTTTTGCAGAATTTGATGAACAAATAAATACCTTATTAAATTCCTTTATGAACGCTAAATTAATTTTGGGGGGGGACTGGAACTGCATAAGTGACCCCATCAAAGACTGTCAACCTCAAAGATCCTTAGGAAGTAATTATGGAGAGTTTAATAATCTGTGTATGCATTTAAACTGTTGTGACATATGGAGACTTAAAAATCCACAGCAAATCCAGTTCACTTGGAATAACAAAAATTTATCTAAGAGATCCAGGATTGACTTCTGGCTTATTTCAAATGAGTTGCTAGACAATGTGGAAGAAACCAAAATAGAGCCCTCAGTTTTTTCTGATCATAATTTGATAACTTTAGTACTATGTATAAGGGATCAATCAATAAAATATAAACCAAATTATTGGAAATTAAATAATACACTTTTGAGTGATAGAATCTTCAAAGAAAAAGCCAAAAAAAATTATAAATGAAAATTTGATAGAAGCAAAAAAAGACAAAATATATGGCAAACATTGGGAATATACAAAATTTCAGATTCGTAATATGGCCATTGAAAGGGCTAAAGAATTATCTAAGGAAAAAAGAATGAGACAAGATAAAATACTCAAGGGAATAATTTCTATCTATGAAAAAGATGAGCAATCACAAGCTGACATCAATATTTTATTCGAATTACAAGCTGAATTGGACAATATCTATCAAAATCTGGCACAGGGAGCCTTTATTCGTTCTAGACGAAAATGGATAGAGCATGGTGAAAGGAATACGAAATATTTTCATAATTTAGAAAAGAGAAATGTTAGTGTTAACAGTATATATAAACTCAAAATAAATGATCAGATCTCTGAAGACCCCTCAAAAATTTCTAATTTTGTGGAAGATTTTTATAAAAAACTATACTCCGAACACAACAGTTGTCAGAGCTCATATTTTCTCTCCTGTATAAAAAGTGTGGCTCAAGGTCTTGATGAAACTCAGAAGGACATTTGTGATCAAGACATATCCCTAGAAGAATTAAAAAAGAACATTAGTAAGCTTAAAGATAATAAATCCCCAGGGAATGATGGCCTAACAGGTGAATTTTATAAAGCATTCCAAGATTACATTTCTGAATTCTTATTATTAGTTTTTAAGGAGGCTATAGAAACTTGTAGACTTCCCCCAACTTTGTGTCAAGGCTTAATTACATTGTTACCTAAACCCAATAAGGACTGTTTGCTTCTTGACAATTGGAGGCCTATAACCTTAATTAATAATGATGCGAAATTGTTGTCTCATATTTTTGCGCAAAGAATAAAATTATGTTTAGATACAATAATAGATGACAGTCAGTCTGGTTTTATGCAAGGACGACATATTAGTAACAATATTAGATTAATCTTAGATTTAATTGATTATAAGGATTACATAACCAATAATAGTTACATTTTATTTATAGATATATACAAAGCCTTTGATACTGTAAAACATGAATTTTTATTTGACGTTTTAGAATTTTTTGGTTTTGGTCAACACTTTAAAAGGGCAATACAAACTTTATATAGTGATTGCAATAGTTCAGTTAAACTTCCATGGGGAACTACTCGTAGATTTAGCATTTCCAGGGGCATAAAACAAGGAGATCCGGCAGCTCCTTTCTTATTCCTTCTGATTATGCAAACTTTGGCTCTATATATACACAATGACTCGTTTGAAGGCATCAAAATTATGGATAAAGAAATTAAATGTTGTCAGCTAGCTGATGATACAGCTATTTTTTTAAAAGACATATCACAGGTTAAAAAAGTTATGGAATGTCTCAATATATTTTCTAAAGCTTCAGGTTTATCTTTAAATGTTAAAAAATGTATTCTTTTCCCACTTAAAAACAATGATATTCCTTTAACTGAATTTGAAGGTATACCAGTTAGGGAGGAAGTTACGTACCTTGGTATCAATATATGTAAAAATCAATTAGACAGAGTGCAATCTAATTTCCAACCTCTTATGGTGAAAATGAAAAAGAGATTTGATATGTGGCTCATGAGGGATTTATCACTCAAAGGTAGAGTTCTTTTGTCCAAAACTGAGGGGCTGTCTCGTTTAGTATATCCTGCAAAAGTGTTAGATATACCAACATCTTTTATTAAAAAAGTTGATTCGACCTTATTCAACTTTATATGGAAAAACAAGTCACACTATTTAAATAAAAATATTTTATGTAATTCTTACAATCAAGGAGGTTTAAATGTGCTCGATTTTGGTACTTCTAATACAATTTTCAAGTTGAACTGGATTAAACATTATATTAAGCATACTGATAAACTATGGTATATAATTCCAAATCTTATTTTTGAAAAAGTTGGTGGTATAGAGTTTCTTTTAAAATGCGACTTTGAGGTTAATAAGCTCCCCATTCAGTTATCCAATTTTCACAGACAGGCTCTTTTATGTTGGCTTCTTATATACAAACATAACTTTTCCCCCCACAAACACTTAATTTGGAACAATAAATTGGTTAAATATAAGAATAAATCAATCTTTTACGACAATTGGGTTAAAAATGATATTCTAATGGTCTCACAATTGGTAAATAACAAGGGTTTCTTACTTACATATACTGAATTTTTAAACATATTTGAGATTCCAATATCTCCACGAGAATACAGTATTGTTTTTGATGCTATACCAGTAGGTTTTTTGAGACTCTTGAGAGGCAGTAGTGAACCACATAAGCAATCAATGGATAAAAAACAGGTTTTGTTAAACGGTGTTGATATAAAATGACCTTTCTGAATCCTGTACATTCTGTAAAAAGGATACTGAAACTCTCTTACATCTTTTCTTTGAATGTATGTATGTGAAGTTTTTCTGGATTGATGTGGAATATTTATTTAATATGTTGAGTGGAATTAAGATAAGTTTAGAGAAAAGAGATGTTTTTTTTTATTATGAAAAAAAAGATTTAGACAAGAGTCACGATTTTATGTTAAATTTGATCTTATTACTTGGTAAGTTTTACATACATAAATGTAAATGGTCTGAAAGGATGCCTAACATCTACCATTTTAAAGCTGAAATGAAGATTTATTTTGAAACACTGAAAGGACTCTCAAACCGCAAAGCAACCAGAACGATGGACATCCTCAAAGATTTAAACTCCTCTTCTGTATTTTAAGTATACATGTATACCTCCTTTACATTGTTGTTGATTCTTTTTTTTCTTTCTTTTATTTTTCTAATGTGTGATTGAGTGTTCTTTAATTTCATTGATATGAATGTTATCTTTAATGCTTTTCATATCTGATGATGATTTGTAATCATTTAGTACAGTATATGTGAAATATCTGTATCTACTGTATTTTGATACAATCTTGGAAATAAAAAATAAAAAATAAAAAAAATAAAAAAAAGTTGTTGTCATTGTCACTGTCAAGCAGCGAATCTGGCATCTCCAGCAGAAAACATGTTCACTGACGAGGTAATGTGTTATATTACATCTCTATTGTTGTTACGTTTAGTTACGGCTTTTCACTTTATATAATGTCAATCTAATGAAATAGCCGCGAGCTACAGTTAGTTAACAGTCATTCTAATCTAGTATTCTAATAAACATGTATTTTGGAACTCAGAGATATATGAATTACCAGACCATTATTAAATCAATATTATATTATATTTAGCTCGTATTAACAGGTGATAAAAGTGACGGTCACCTTACATTAATTGAACAAGAGACATGTTACCATGAAGCTAACGTTACTTTCTCCAGCTAGATATAAAAACCAATCCATCTGCGTTTTACACATCATCGTGTCACCAAATATAGGGATAGAAATATACTTTTAAATCAGTTTTTATAAAATAGTTTCAGTCTCCCAAAACAAATGGATCTGCCTGTTTGAAACGCCCATACAATACAAAATGTATAGCCTACGTATTCAGCTAAACGCGTCTCAATGTGGTCAAGATCGCTATGCAATATGCAAACATACAGCATGCTATGATTATACGATTATTATGTTAGCTGAATGGTTACTTAACTTACCTGTTTATTAAAACGCAAGCGAGATCAGCATCTCTCTGCAGTGCGAGCTTGTCACGAAGCTTTCGCCATCTTTCAAAGGCTTCTCCAAGGTTTACACGTCTCTTGCTTCTTCTATGGTCCCAAAATCTTCTCGGGTCATTTTTTTCACCCGTACGTTTGCGCTTTGTTGAGCTGGCAGAACGTACAGCCAAAGAGTAGTCATGATCCATTATCATACAGACTTTTCTTCTTCTTCTTCTTCTTCTTCTTCTTCTTCTTGTTTTTATGGCGGTTGGCAAATAACGTCTGGTTGCATTACCGCCACCTTCTGAAATGGAGTGTAGGTCTGGATAAATTATTTCCCTACACTTAAATTATCTTTATTAAACCTGTTCTTCTAAAAAAGGAAAATAAAAGCCCAAAATAAAAATCTCCCGAATTCCTTAGCAAAATATATCTTACTTTCAAAGGTATCTCTTCATCTTCTAGCTGCTGAATTAACTGTTGTCTCTCATTACTATATCTAGTACATTCTTCAATAGCATGTTCTATGGTATCCTGTGTGTTACATACACTACACCTCCCATCAGCATGTTTTTCCATTAAAAATAATGTACTGTTTAAGCCTGTATGCCCAAGTCTCATTCTTGAAATGATGTTCTCCTCCTGTGTATTTCTGCAAGTACTTCTACTCACCCCCACTCTTTTTTGGATATTATATAGTCTCCTACCAGTCTGACCATTATCCCACAACACTTGCCACTTCTCCTTTATCTTTCTTTTAATGATTGATTTCACCTCTTCTTTACTATATTTAATGCTTAAACTTATATACTCCATTTCTGTTGCCTTTTTTGCATACTTATCAGCCAACTCATTCCCTATTACTCCTTTGTGGGCAGGAACCCATACAAGTCCAACATTGACTCCAGTTTTAATTAATGTACTAGCCATTTGGACAATTTCTACAACAATGTCTTGTCTAGATTGTGAATTTATGTTCTGAATACTCATCAGAGCTGACGCTGAGTCTGAAGCAACTACTAAACTTCTTGGCTTGTTACTCACAGCCCAAGAGAGTGCCATTAAAATAGCAATTAGTTCTGCTGTATAAACTGCTAAATTATCATTAATTCTTTTTTGTGTTGCTACTTTTAATTTTGGAATAACAAAAGCCACCCCCACTCTCCCATCCCTTTTGGACCCATCTGTGTACATTATAATCCTATCCCCATATCTTTCAACTAAATACCCCTGCACCATATTACTATCTATATCCCCATTCTTAGTTTCCTCCAAAAGACTGAGGTCAACTGAAAGATCTTCAAGAGTCCATAAAGGAACTCTTGAAAATACTACTGTGGGACTTATATCCAACAAGGCTATTTCCATCTCATTTATTTTCTGTCCAATAGTCCATCCAAAACTACTTTTTCTACCATTCTGTCTCTCTTGACACTCTACCAATGTAGATTGACTCAAATGGTCTTCCCTATGACCTTTAAGGTTTGCCCAAAAAACCAGGCTAAGCTGGTCTCTTCTGAGATCTAAAGGCAACTCCCCCATCTCTACTTGGATGGCTGCCACTGGAGTTGTCTTCATGGCTCCACAACATAATCTTAAACCTCGACTCTGCACTCTGTCTAGTTTATTTAAAGCTGTCTTAGCAGCAGACCCATATACAACACACCCATAATCAAAAACTGATCTAATCAGTCCAGTATATATTGTATGCATAGCACTCCTAGTTGCACCCCATTCCACCCCATGCAAACACCTCATTACATTCAATACCTTTTTACACTTTTCTTCCATCTTCTGAATATGAACTGCCCATGTTAATCTTTTGTCAAACCATATACCTAGATATTTAAAGCTCTCTACTCTTTCCAATTCCTTACCTGATATTTGAATCTGTAACTCCTGACTTATTTTCTTCCTTGTGAAGAAAATGACCTTAGTTTTTTCCACAGATATCCTAAATCCCCATTCAATTGTCCATGTGTGTACTGTATCCACTGCTTGTTGTATCTTATTTACAATGTGATTGATATTTCTTCCCCTTTTCCACATTGCTCCATCATCTGCAAATAAAGCTACACCAATAGACCTTTCTACATTTATAAATATCTCATTTATCATTACTGAAAAAAATAATGGGCTAATAATACTCCCTTGAGGAGTACCATTGTCTACCTCATACACTTCACTCAAAACCCCATTTACTTTAACTCTAATTTTCCTCCCAGATAAAAAGGATTTTACCCACACTAACACTCTCCCCTTTACTCCCAACTGATATAATTTGATAAGAAGCCCCTCCTTCCACATCATGTCGTATGCTTTCTCTATATCAAAAAATAAAGCTAAAACTGTTTCTTTGTTTACCTGAGCTTTTCTGATGTCATCTTCAAGTAACACAGTTGGGTCCATAGTCCCCCTACCTTTCCTAAAACCACTCTGGTAATTCCTCAATGCATTTTTAGTTTCTAAATAGAATGCTAATCTATCATTTACCATTCGTTCCATGGTCTTACCCAACTGAGATGTCAGTGCAATAGGCCTATAACTACTAGGCAATTTAGCGTCTTTACCAGGTTTCCTAATAGGAATAATAATTGACTCCTTCCAAGTGCAAGGGATTACCCCTTCTACCCATATTTTATTAAAAAGAGCCAATATTACTTCCTTACTTTTATCAGTTAGATTTCCTATCATTGCATAGCAAATCTTGTCATTCCCTGGTGTAGATTTCCCCACCTTCTTCAAAGCACAATTCAGTTCCTTCATTGTAAATAGAACCTCCATCACACCACCTTCCTCCTTATCATTACCCAACTCAGCACTATATCTTAATTTAGTAGCTTCTCTTCCTTCCCTTTCTATCTGATCTAAATTTGCTTCACTATGTACCTTTACTAATGTCTTTGCTATAACTTCAGCCTTGTCCCTGCTATTAGTAATAATCCTATTATCATCTAACATTATTGGATATTCATATTCTCTCCCATTACCCCTCATTTTCTTTATCATACCCCACACTTGTTGTATTGGTGTAGTTCTACCAATAGATTCACAAAACTTTTCCCAGTATATTTTTTTTGCCTTCCTTATTGTCTGTCTCACTATTGCTTGCAATCTTTTATATTCAATCATTTTCTGAAAGTTGTGTGATCTTTTCAAAATTCTAAAAGCTCTATTTCTATGCTTTATACTCTCACTGCAATCCTTAGTCCACCAAGGAACAATTTTGATGACATTTTTATTCTTTGTTTTAGGTACAGCTACTTCTGCTGCTTCTATTACACTGCTGCTGATTTCCCTACATAAATTCTCAACACTTTGATCCTTATTTACACCTACCAATCTGTATTCACTCAACTCTCTAAATGTGTCCCAATCAGCTCTTTCTAACATCCACCTACCTTCCCTCATTACACTCTCTCTTATCACCTCCACTCCTACCTTAATTGTAATTAAAAAATGATCACTGCCTATATTACTTTCCCTCAATACTTCCCAGCTACATTTATCAGCTACTGTCTTTGTAACCAAAGTCAGATCTATTGCAGATTCATATCCCCTAGCTATATCTATTCTCGTACCTGATCCATCATTCAAGCATACTAGCCCCTTCACACCCAAATATTCCTCAATAACTTTTCCATTAGAATCATCCCTATCCCCCCAAAGAGTACTATGCGCATTAAAATCACCACACCAAATACCTTTACCATTTAAGTTATCCCACATTTCATCCAGATTCTCATCTTCTAGTTGTCTGCATGGATTGTAAAAATTAATGATACCCATACTACCACTATCTGTCCATATTTCTATTACAATATATTCTAAATCCACACCCTTCTTAACCTCTCTAAACTGCATCCCTCTTTTAACAAATGTTGCACACCCTCCACCACTTCCCTCCACTCTATCCCTTCTTATACTTATGTACCCCTTTATAACAAAATCTAATGACTGTTTAAGCCATGTCTCCTGAATGCAAATTACATCTGGTTTAACCTCTAAATTATTAATAAAACCTTTTAACTCCTGCCCATTTGCTATAAGACTTCTTGCATTCCACTGTAAAATCAATAAGTTCTTAGAGGTGTTAATGATGGATCATTTGTTTCACCCTGCATAAGATCAGCTTGTATTTTTTCCCATGATAAATTATCTACATTCAAGAACTTTGCAGCAGCTTTAACAATTATTTTTATTTTCTCAGTTCTCGTTTTAGCTTGATCAGAACAATTAACCACGTACGCAATGAACAGTATCAATTTCTCTGAGCTTAACACATCCTCCTTTGGCCTTCTGCATTCAGCACCACCTTGTGTTGCATTTATCTCCTGTGTCTCTTTCCTTTCCATATTGACGACCTTTACCGCCTCAGCATATGTAATTTTTTTTGTTGTCCGTATCTGTTGTACCACCACTGCCCTTTTGCTTACAGGACATCCCCCATACGCAGCCGTATGATCCCCACCACAGTTACAACATCTCCTCTCAACCCCCTCTCCACATTTCCCATATTCATGCTCTCCTCCGCACTTCCCACATCTTAATTTCCCTTTGCATACATTTGCTATATGACCAAACCTTTGGCATTTATAGCATCGAGTTGGTGGAGGGATGTACTCCCGCACCCTGAAACTCAAATAGCCCACCATCACTTTATCTGGCAACACTTGCTCCTTGAACTCCAAAAGTACTGTAGTGCTATCTACTTTCTCTCCATTACGGTTTGCTTTAAGTCTTTTTATGTCCACTACAGTTCCTCCCTTAATGTTCTTTTTAAGATCGTCCAATTTTTCCCCAATCGGTATACCTGTGATCACTCCCTTTGTTCTTATACCTACAAACCTTCGTACTTAACTCACTTCTTTCTTACACACCGACTGTAATCTCTCAGCCTTCTCTCTTTGCTCAATGTTCCTGCATTTAATTAGTAATCTGCCATCTCGTAACACTTTTGCCATTTCTATGTCTCCTACTACCTTTTTCAATCCACTCGTCAATGTAAACAAACCAATTTCGTTTATATCATGCCCCTCTTTAAATTTAACGATTACTTTCAAATCATCTTCCTGACTTACCTTCCTTCTCACATCTCTACCTACTTCATCAGATACATCTTCAATACTCCTCTTCGATGGTCCTTTCCCCATTCCCTCAGCCCCATTAGACCTAGTATAATTTCCTCCTCTCCCTCTACCGATTACATAACCTTGATTTTTCCAATCTTCTTGACCTTTTAACCAATCCCCACTCTCATCATCTTCCTCCATTATACTATCCAGACCCAGTCACAAATCAGATTATGCCAAACCGCCAAATAAAAATAAACAAAACAAACCAAAACAAACAACAAAAGAAAAAAGCAAAGAAAATATCTCTTGGAGATACAAACAAACCGCCACCGCCGTCTTCCGGAAACCGCCCGATCCACACCCATACAGACTTTTTTATAAGGGTGTTCCCCTTATACCGTCAGTGTTCCTCTTTGAGTTTGGCGGTTCCGCCGAGTTCCGCAGGAAGGAAGACGCAAACGCGGATATGACGTGATAGACGGGCGACATAACGGAAATAAAGACACGGTCCGTGTCTTCGAATTAAAATATTAATTTCTCTGAATTTAGAAGTTGATTGGAACTGTCGGGATAATGTAAATACACAACTTTAAAAAATATATATAACATAGATATAGTGATTTCTTATATTTTTAAAGCAAAAAAAATTACATATTGTGCCTTTAATAAAACCAGATTGTGTTTCACTTATAACTTCACTCTTAAAAAAAAGGGTTCCTCGGGGTTCTATATAGAACCCTGGGGTTCCGTACTTGGCCAATAGAACCCTTTACCGACAAAATGGTTCTATGTAGAACCCTTGGAGAGCAAAGAACCTTTTTTATTAAAATGGTTCTATAATTCATGTTTTATGACTGAAGTGTAAACTAAAGATTCACGTTTCACAATAATTATACACAACACATTCACAAAGCTTTTTGAGTCAAGAAGACCCATGATAATGACTGTAGTCAAAAACCAGAGTTAACAAAATGTTAATATCTAGTCAATGTATGATTTGAGATTTCTTTATGCACGTTTGTACATTAGCATGAAACTTATATTTCCTAATACATTATAGTTTGCCTTTTTGACCAATCATTTTGTAATAAAACATTATAGGAAACACTTTAAAAAATAAAGAAAACACTTTGTTAGTTTATTATGTGTATCATATAGTGATGGTTTTAATCTATCGAAGGGAACATTAAAAATATTAATCGTAAAAATGCCCTCTGGTGGCGTATATGCGTTGCATCATCCTTGAATTCCTATTGGTGGATTGGCGAAGATGAACCTACAAGTGACAGTTAATTTTTCAAACTGTGGAGTCTAGGGATGGGCGATACCAGTTATTTTCTTTTCGATCCGATACCAAGTACTTTCAAGACAAGTATCGCCGATACCGATACCGATACCGATACTTCTATGAAATATTTTTATGTAAGTGATTTTATAGAGTATTTTGATAGCAACATTATTAATAATAAATAAAATGGACATGAAAACGTTTTGCTTATGTTTATTAACAAACACTGAACACTTTTACCACATTTCTTCCCTTTATAGGTTTTTGAGATGAAACAAGTTGACATTAACATTTTCCTCTTGAGCCTGTTTTTTCTATGACTGATAAACTCTACGGCTTAAAAATAAAATAAAATAAACCCCTGATAAAAGACTGGAATGCACTGAAAATCAAACCAGGGATGACTGTTAGGCTGAGAACACTTCAAATTATTTAAATGTCAAACTTGAACCTGAACTTCAGGCAGAATTTTAAGTTGGAATCTTCATATGTGCATGTACTGATATACACAGCCAGCATATGTAAACCATTAAATGATTTAGAACTGATTTAAAGGTTTTTGTTAAGGAACAAGAGAATGTTGACATTTTTCCCCTTTAGTCTGTTTCTTCTTTGACTGATCAACTCCCCTGCTTTGGAAAAAATTCTCTCAGAAGGGACAGATGATGCAGTGACCCCAAGATATTTTTTTGCTAGTTTGCTGAGAGCTGGGAAGGTTTGTTCGTGATTTCTCCACCAAACTAATGGGTCTTGGTTACGGGGAAGTACTTTTTCCTCTGCATAGCGACGCATTTCAATTATGGAATCGCTGCTTCCTGATTGTTGTTGTTGTGCTGATAGAACCTGTGAGTCAAAATCCCCCCATATGCCTCCTTTAGCTGTAGATGATGCAGTACATGGGGTCATTGGAGGAGTCTCTGATGATGCAGAGTTTGCTCTAGGTACTGACACAGACCTTAGGGTAGATGTTGAGGTAGCTTGTGGTGCAGCCGCCAAGTGGACATCCCGCATTTCAGATAGGAGTCGCTTTTTTACAGCTTCTACATGATCCTTGTCACGAAATGCCAGGTGCTTAAACCTTATGTCAAGAAAGGTGCTGGCACCAAGACTGTGTATGGTTTCAATTCCACGGAATCTCCGCTGACATTGCTGTGCCAGTTCTGTGGCAAAAGAGCTTCCTTGACGCTCAGTGGCAGCAGATGCTCTAAGCAGCAGTGATACTAGGGGAATGACCTTTGAGACAGAAGTGTATTTTTCTGCTGATACTTCACGTGTTGCCTCCTCAAAAGGTTTCAGGGCCTCAATGGTTAGGTGGATAACAGACCGCTCTTCAGTTGTAAAGCACAGGTCACTCTTTCCAAGTAAACAGAGGGCTGTGGTAACTGGATCTATTTGTTCATGTAGCCTCTCCAACATGTAGAAAGCTGAATTCCACCTGGTTTCAACTGAAATTATCAGTTTATGTTCTGCCACTTTCAGTTGATTTTGTATCTGTTTAAGCTTCTCTGTGGCTTTTGTGCTGTGGTGGAAAAAGGATACAATGCTTCTGCATTTTTCCAGCAGATGAACGGTCTCCGGAGATGCCTTTATTGCATCTTTGACCACCAAGTTTAATGTGTGGGCAAAACATGGATAATGCATCCACCCAGCCTTATGCACTGCAGCAACCATATTTGCACCGTTGTCTGTGACAACTGCAAGCACCTTTTGAGTTATGCCCCATTCTTCAGCTATTCTTTTCAGCTCTGCACTAATATTGTCAGCTGTGTGCTGTACACTGAAATGGCAGGTTTCTAGCACAAAATTCTCCATTTGCCAGTTGTCAATAAAATGACAGGTCACAGTTAAATATGCCTCTGTGGACCTTGAGGTCCACATATCTGTTGTGAGAATGACATGGTTTGCATGTTGTAATGTTGTCATTACGTTGGCTTTACATTCACCATACATATTGTTAATTGTACACTCCATCAGCTTTTTCCGGGAAGGGATTTGGTAACGTGGATCAAGAATCTTGACAAGAGCAATAAATCCCCTGTCTTCTACAAGTGAGATTGGCTGGAGGTCCCTTGCAATCATCTCTCCTATCCCTCTTGTAATTTCTGATGCTCTCTGCGAGTCATCTATAAAATATAATACAGAAATTATGTTCTTAAAGCTGTGTTACAGGCATTAAGAATTTATAATGATAGTAAATCTCTCCCGTATTACTGGACATTTAAACTGTCATTTGTTTAATAAACATTTTTTAAATGATAAATATATAAATGATTTAATTAAGAATATCCACCAGATAGCCTATCAGATAACAGAAATAGATATAGCTAATGAAAAATGTTTAAAGCAAAATATCCAGTTTAATATTCTGCTCCACATAAAATACTGTAATTAATATCTTCATATCTGAAACAGTATATATTGTACAAAGTAGCCTATAGCTATAAATAACTTGACTTTTTGTATTCAAATAATCTAACCACCACTTGATACCTGGATAACGTTGACCTCTCTGAAACCATTCTGCTAATGCACTCTGCCTCGAGCCAGAAGATGGGGGTCGTGTCTGTGTTACCTCCTCTGCTCGCTTCAGCTGCACTTCGTCGTGCTCTGTAGGGTGTTTTGCTTTAAGATGTTTTGTCAAATTTGTGGTATTGCCACAGTGGCGTATGTTTTTTTTACAAATGTCACACGAGGCTTCAGTGAAATAACTCCAAATTACGCTTCTTTTTCTTTCACTCATCGCAGTCATGCACTCGAACACCTTTTTAAACCTGTCTGCGGGACTCTGCGCTGACTGAGTGTGCTGATGTGCTCCTGCTGGACTGGTAGTGAGAGTGAGAGTGTGCGCGCGCGGTGATACAGCGGAAGGAGACGTAACGTGAGCGAACGCGGTGATACAGCGGAAGAAGATATAGTTCCCATTGACGTTATGCTTTAAGTGTATTTATATACAATAGGGTGTACTACTAATTTTAAAAATTAAAAAAAATAAACGTAATAAAAAAATAAACAAACAGATAGTATCGATACTTGTTTTTGAGGATCGATCCTTTTGATACAAAAGCAGTATCGAAAATATCGATACTTAAGGATCGATCCGCCCATCCCTACTGTGAGGCTTTGTGACGCCGTATCGCTCTCTAAACTGATCCGGGCTCAGTCTGAGGGCCTGCTCCACCTCTCCCACTACATCAACAAAAGTACTGTCACTCTTAGTGTGTGTGTGTGTGTGTGTAGAGCTGAACTGTGTGACTTACAAGGAATGTTGGTTGCTCCTGGAATAAATCCTGCTTCCAGCTCATCCGGTTCACGAACATCGACGAGCTGGACGCTTCGAGTGGACATCATGAGCTTCAGCTGCTCGTACGTCACCACACCATCTGAAACACACGACGGGTGAGTATCGACAATCTGCTGCTGAGAATTCATATTTACATTTACATTTATTCATTTAGCTGACGCTTTTATCCAAAGCGACTTACAATTGCTATATGTCAGAGGTCGCACGCCTCTGGAGCAACTAGGGGTTAAGTCTCTTGCTCAGGGACAGATCGGTGTCTCACAGTGGATTCGAACCCAGGTCTCTCACACCAAAGGCATGTGTCTTATCCACTGCGCCATCACCACCCCTATGTGATCTATTGTATATGATACAGTCATTACACACATCACTGGATATCTGATATTTTGGTTATGGATAACTCCAGATATATGAACTACAGCAGCTCCAAAGAAGGTTCAAGTGACGTGCCAAAACTATATCTATTGCTTTATTTCAAACATAATTTTTTTTGGGGGATTGTAAGATTATAGGTTTTTTTATTTTATTTGAAAGAAGCCTCTTCTGCTCACCAAACCTGCATTTATTTGATCAAAAACACTGTAAAAACAGCAATATGAAATACTATTGCAATATATTTTCAATTTAATTTATTCCTGTGATCAAAGCTGAATTTTCAGCATCATTAGGCCTACTCCAGTCTTCAGAGTCACATGATCCTTCAGAAATCATTCTAATATGATGACTTGCTGCTCAAGAAACATTTCTGATTATTATTATTATCAGTGTTAAAAACAGTTGTGCTGCTTGATATGTTTCGGGAAACTGAATTAATTCATTGATGAATATAAAGTTACAAAGAACAGCATTTATTTGAAATGGAAATCTTTTAAACATTATAAATCTCTTTGTCACTTTTGATCAATTTAATGCTTTCTTAAAGGTATTAATTTCTTTAAAAATGATTAAAACAAAATCTCTTGCTGAACCCGAAGCTTTTAAAAGGCAGTGTTTTATCTAAATACTTTATGGGAGCACTTTATTTAGGTCCTAAACTTGATTCTATGATGGTTGTCATTCAGGCCATCGTGGGTGTAAATGTCAAATAATTCCTAGAAAAATGTAAATTCAGCTAATTTAAACCATTAAAGGGTAACTAAACCCTAAACCAACTTTTTTTTAGTTAATGATCTGTAAGAATGGGGCTTTATTAGTGCTGTTCATTGATTTGAGTAACTTTTTTGACATTTGGGTATAAAGTGTTTTAATTCTACAATATATGGTGTAAAAACGTCTGAGTGCTGCCCTCTTCAGGTTGAACGGTGGCTACTGCAGTTGAATTTTCCTATTGGATGTTTGGGGTGGTTCGTGACGTTAGCAGGCTCCAGCTCACCACACCCTTGGCAGTATAAAACCATCTTGTTTCGTCAAAACCACTGTAGCGAGTCAGGAGTTGGAATTGCGAGTATTGAAAATGATCAGGATAGAGTATTTTAGCATCTATTTAGCATAGCATTTATAGTTATTTAGGCTCTGCCCACTTTTCCAGCATTTTTCAAATATTGCCAGTGGGTGGAGTCAGGCTCTGACCACGGGGTTTAGTTACCCTTTAAAGAGAAAGGATATGTATATGGCAATGCTAGTAAAATGGTTGGGCCATCTATATAAATGTTCATTTTAAAATTTAGTTTGTTTACTTTATATTAGGGCTAGGCGATAAAACGATAACGATAATGTTACGACCCTATGGGTTGCATTTTGTTATTTCTCTGTTTGCTTGTCTAGGAACATCATCTGATTGGTTCCTACAGGATGATTGGAACACCATCTGATTGGTTTCTGCATGGTGATTGATCCTCTATCCTGATTGGTGCAGAGTGTTTTAAAAGACACATCATCATTTCCTAGAGAGGCAGATTGGGTTTTTGTGAGTATTTGAGTGTTAAGAGTATTTGAGTGTTAAGAGTATTTGAGTGTTAAGAGTATTTGAGTGTTAAGAGTATTTGAGTGTTAAGAGTATTTGAGTGTTAAGAGTATTTGAGTGTTAAGAGTATTTGAGACTGTGAGTACTGTTTGTTTGTTTGAATTGTGAACTGTCTTTTATCTAAATATCCCCATTGGTATATTTGACCCTTTGCCTGCTTACCGACACCGATTTGGACTGCCCTTTTCGGTTTTGTTTGCCTGATTGTAAATATATTGTACACATTGATTTTTGGGAAAGTAGGGAGCTTGACGCCATTCTTTTTTTTATTGTAAACTGTTTGAACTCTGTTAGGGAGTTAGCTTTACAGATTGTATATTCGTTTTCTTTTCTTTTGGGTTAGGGTTTAGTAAGGAGGTTAAAGACAAGGTTGTTTTGTTTGTTATTTTGGCTGGGTCAGCTCCTGAACCACAAGTCCCATATTAAGAAAATGAATAACTTTTTTTTGTTCCAAATCTTGTAATTCTCTGACTCTTTCATGTTGCGCCTCTTCCTCTAGACGGGGGTGTAACAGATGATTATCGCGATATCATTTTTCTCGATAAAACGATATCAAGAGTTCAATAAATGTTCGATAATGTTTATGCGCCAAAAGTGGAACTAAACTCATTTGAACCGCGCGCCACACGGACCATTTATCCGCTCGGCTCAAATTAGCAAAGAACACAAATGTCCAGTTTAAACCAGTTTAAAGGCAGATGAAACAGCGCTGACAGGAGAACAGGAGAAACACTGTGCGCAACGATAGTCAGAATCTGAATTGATACTAAATCCATTTACCATGGATTTACTGTAACGTTAGCCTAGTAATATTAACTGCACCATGAAGTGTGGGATATACATATTGAATTGTATTAGCCTATATTATTAATGTAGACAATGTATTAAATGACTAATGGAATATAATTACAGTATTTAATAATGTATTTACGCTACTGTTTTTCATACAAATACCATAGAAACCATAAAGTTACATTTTGCCATGATGTGAGGTGCTATAGGCTATGCCTGGTTTTATCTGTGGTTATCATGATCTATATGCATGATACTGGATGACCAATGGTTAATTTTAATAAAACTCAAACAGTCAGAATATTACATTTTACCAAATAAAAATGTGGTCGTTACATTTTTTTTAACAGATGTTACTGTTTTTGTTATTGAACATAAATTTAACAATAAGTAGTATTAGCTTGAGTTAGGATGCAGATTTACAGTCAACTCACTGTCAAATATGCGTTTCGAGACAAAACATGTAATATTAATATTGCAGCCTGCACTGCAAACTGTGGTGAAGATACGGGCCATCAAAGTCAGGCAACAAAAACCTGTTTCAAGACTTGAACAATATCCCCCATTAGCACATGTAGAAACTAAGAAATATATTGTTCTATTCAGATATTTATTATGTTAAGGAAAAATGACATGTTTGAATGTTCTACCTCAGATTTGTGAAATGTTCACCTGTTTGGCAAGTGTTTGTCATGCTATCTTCTGACAATAAAGAGTAGTTTAAAACCACAATTAACACTGGTTTCTACAACTTTCACTTAGGAGCAAAAATCTCCCTTTAAACTGGAAAGAAATAAAGATTTGACATTTATCCTGATATTTATCGACATCGACTGATATAAAAAAATTTTTTTTTTTTTTTTTGGCCAAATCACCCAGCCCTACTTTATATTTATTATATTTAAATCAATATTTTAGTGACTCTCCCTATAGTCTTCAAAGAGCCAATTCTTAAATTCCTTATTTTGCCTGTATGAGATGGTATGTACATTAAACTGTACAGAGTTATCAAAAAATGTGTGTAAACTCATGGGAATCTGGATTTCCACCCACAAGAAATGCTGATTCAGTGACTTGAATCCATTGAATTCATCAAACTAAACCAATATACTCACTGTGGGAAACAGCCTTAAAGGATTAGTTCACCTCAAAATAAATATTTCCAAATAATTTACTCACCCCAATGCCATCCAAGATATCCATGTCTTTCTTTAAGAGAAATTAAGTTTTGGAAAGTCTCCAAGCCATAAGCATCTGCTGATGATAATTGGAAAGTTTGACAGGAAGTTTACTAACTGAATAATTGCACATTAAAAGAAAATGTATACCTCCTAATTGAGAAAAGATATATCTTGGGATTATACTCCAAATAGAAGATTGATTGTGAAGGAAACGTTTAAGCCAATTAATTTTTAAGGTATTGTTAAGAGAATCAAAATCAATGAAATTTAAGCCACCTTTATTATAAGAATTCAAAATAACTGATTTTCTAATATAATGAGTTTTATTTTTCCAAAGAAATTTGAGCAACATTACATCAATCAACTTGCAAGTAGATTTATCCACAATTAAAGACTGAGCAGCATAGGATAAGCGGGAAATCCCTTCTGCTTTAGTAAGCAGAGTTCTGCCTTTTAAAGATAGATCTCTTAACAACCAAAAGTTACATTTTTTGTGTGTTTTCTCCACAACTGAACTAAAATTCATCTGACATCTTAGTTTAGTATCTTTTATTATTTTTATTCCTAAATAGGTGACACTTTCTTTGATGGGAATGTTTGAGACAGAGGTTGCAGCACATTTTTTAATCGGGAGTAATTCGCATTTATTAACATTAAGCAAAAGGCCAGATGCATTAGAGAAAGACTGAAGAGAGGTTAAAGCAATTGGGATCTGAGAGACATCTCTTAGAAACAATGCTGTATCATCTGCCAGTTGGCTAATAAACAATTCCGTACCAGCAATAGAAATTCCCTTCACAGGGCTCTCTTTAATATGTAAATTTAAAAATTGTGTAGCTATTAGAAAAAGATATGGGGAAATGGTGTAAGACAACCTTGTCTTACACCACGCTTTAAAAAAAACCTAGGAGAGGTGCCATTATTGAGTCGGATAGAGCTATTACCATTACAGTAAAGCATTTTAATACATTTGCAAAAAAAATTACCGAAACCCAATCTGTGCAGGGCTTGTAACATGAATTCGTGTTCTAAGCAATCAAATGCTTTATAATAGTCAAGAAAGAGGATAAAACTATCAGTAGAGATAAGGTCTGAATAATCCAACAAGTCAAAAATCAAGCGTATATTATTAGAAATATGTCTTTGATGCATTAAACCTGATTGGCACTCATCTATTATATTATTAAGAATAAGTTTTAGCCTCTTAGCTAAAACTAAGGCAATAATTTTATAATCGGTATTCAATAAAGAAATCGGGCGCCAATTTTCTAATAGAAGGGGATCTCTATTGGGCTTAGGAATCAAAGTTATTAGCCCTTGACATAAAGAGGGAGGAAGCGTGGTTTTCACAATACTCTCTAAAAACATTTTATGTAAAAAAGGTGCTAATTTTTGACTAAATGCTTTATAAAGCTCTGCAGATAGTCCATCAGTCCCTCGGGATTTATTACTTTTTAAATTATTTATAGAATCAAGATTTTCTGAAAGACTAATGGGTGCATCACACAGACTACAATCTTCATTATTAATTTGTTTTATGTGAGATAAGGACTCAAAAAATTCCGTGGTGGACTGCTGGCAGAATTTAGAAGAATATAAATCATTATAAAATTTAGCACAAAAGTCTGCAATTATCTTAAAGTCAGCAGTTACATTCCCATCAATACTTAGTTGCTGAATACAATTTTTAACTCGCTGCTTTTCTAACCTAAAAAAATAGGCAGAACTCTGCTCACCTTCCTCTAGCCAATTCCGTCGAGATCTGATGAAGGCGCCTTCAGCCTTCCGTCTATATATATCCTCTAAATTATGTTTTTGATCAACAAGCTCAATTTTTTCTGAGTCTATAAGATCATCTACATTTTTACATGATAATGTCGAAATTCTAGCAATAATCTGGTTTTCATTACTTTTTCTTGATTTTGCTAACGAACTACTGTATTTCCGACAGTACTTCCCAATTTCGTATTTGAGAAGTTCCCAATTAATGCAAAAAATATTCTCTTTGTTAGCTTTAAGCCAATAAAAGGAAATTAAGTTATTAATCCTAGTGAGAACTTCGTTGTGTTGAAGAATTGAGGTGTTAAGTTTCCAATATGAGGATCTTTTACTTAGTGAGGGAGCAGATACAAATGGAATACAAATAGAAATGGCCTTATGGTCAGACAATAGTGAGGGAAGTATATCAGTCTTTATATTTGACAACTCTGCTGATGTCAACCAAAAATCAAGTCGGGATTGTAGAAAGGGAATTATTGTTCCATGTGAAAACTTTTTGCAAGGGATGGGTTTCTCGCCACACATCAACAACAGAACATTTTTGCATAAAGGATAATAAATACTCAGAATTAGTTTTAGTAGATTGGGGGGGGGCATCTATCCAAGGTACAATTCAAAACAACAGTAAAGTCACCACCGAAAATTAAGGAAGAATTTGGAAATTTAGATAACATATGACAAATACGCATTTCTAATTTATTAAAAAAAAACGTATTATCTTTTGGTGAATTATATCCATAAATATTAGCAGTAATACAAGTCATATTTGCGAACTGAAAAGCAAGTGACACGCTCTGCTTCTGGCAGGGGAATGCTCTCACTATAGTATAATAACTATAGTATTACTTATTGCGTGGAGTTTGAATGCTTTTGTTATCAGTGTATGGCTAAGCATTTGACTGATTCTCGATTCACCAGCAGGTCTCCAGGTCATCAGCTTCGGGGACAGAATGTAATGGCTATTGTGAACACTTGTATTCCCTTTCTGGCCGGCTTTCTGCTATCTTTCTCTCCCTGTAGGAAGTCGAACAAGTTTCTTTGAAGACAGAACATTCAAGGAAAACTTACCTACCCTCTCCCTAGATATAATATATAATTAAATGTTTTGTTGAATGCAATTGGTTGCCTTGTATATTTTTTACTGTTGACCAAACTTCTTTCTTGACTTAAACTGAGCCGCTTTAATTGATATTTGCTTGTTGTGCAGGTTTATGTGAATGTATTTTAACATAACATAAGGATGTTATTAATTATGACCATAGAAGCATGAGAAAAATATATACAGTAAATACTGCAAATGTATTATGGGAGCAGTCCCCCTTCCCTCCAAAATTCAAAACACAAAAAAATAAATTTAATTCAAATGGCTTTATTGACATAAAAGTTTCAATTACAATGTGTATGTACACTACCAGTCAACATTTTTGGATCGGTAAGATTTTTAATGTTTTTAAAAGAAGTCACTTCTGCCCACCAAAGTTGCATTTATTTGATTAAAAAGAAAAGAAAAAAAACAGTAATATTGTGAAATATTATTGCAATTTAAAACAACTGTTTCTATGTGAGTATGTATATACATGTGTGTATATATATATATATATATATATATTATTAGTTAAGTGCAATTTATTCCTGTGATCAAAGCTGAATTTTCAGCATCATTACTCCAGTCTTCAGTGTCACATGATCCTTCAGAAATCAGTATCATATGATGATTTGATGCTCAAGAAACATTTATGATTATTATCCATGTTGAAAAAAGTTATTTACATTTTTATTTCAGGATTATATAATGCATAGAAAGTTCAAAAGAACAGCATTTATCCGAAATAGAAAGCTTTTGTAACATTAAACACTACCGTTCAAAATTTTGGGGTGAGTAGGAATTTCTATTTTATTTTTTGGGGGAAAGAAATAAAATAAATCAATACTTTTATTCAGGATGAATAAGGGATGAATTTAAAGGATAAATTAAATTGATCAAAAGTTAAAGTAAAGACATTTATAATGTTACAAAAGATCCTATTTCAAATAAACACTTCTTTTGAACTTTCTATTCATCAAAAAATCCTGAAATAAATTGTACGCAATTGTTTTCAGCATTGATAATAATAATGAATGTTTTTTGAGCATCAAATCCACATATTAGAATGATTTCTGAAGGATCTGATGCTGAAAATTCAGCTTTGATCACAAGAATAAATGAGATTTTAAAATATATTAAAATAGAAAATAGTTATTTTCTAAAATGGACAAATTATATTATATTTATACACATTTTTAAATTATAAAATGTGTATTTTTAATCAAATAAATGCAGCTTTGTTAAGCAGAAGAGATGACTTATTTTAAAAACATTAAAAATCTTAGCCTACTGATCCAAAACTTTGGCTGGTAGAGTATGCATAAACACACACACAATATATATATATATATATATTATGTATGTGTGTGTGTATGTATACATATAAATGTGTGTGTAACTGGAGAGATGGTTACTGAGTGAAATAACAATAAATACGATCTAACATTAACGTTATAGGATTAATTTTAGTATGGCTAATGTACCCCTACATCCCTTCAAACCATTCATCAGAACACACACAAATACATGCATACTATGTACTGTGTACAGTATGTAAATGTATACTGAAATGAATCCCCTTAACAATAACGTTAATGTTATGAATTATTCCAGTCAGTATCAGTAACCATATCTCCAGTTTCATTTCAACTGACCACACTGTTAACTTTAATGCCGTCTCTAAATCATATTTACAGAAATGTGCTGCAAATGGTCGTTGCTGTGCTGTAAATGTATTCTACGTTATGGGAGCACCCCATTTCCCTCCAAAAATAAACACAAAAACGTATTAATGCCGTTTCTGCTACTCCCCAGAAAAAATATGCTATTATATGCAAGCCATTTAAGTGTCAACGTAAAAATCAATGTACATTATGCGTCAATATTTACCGATAATTGCTGCAAATACAGCTGCTGCTGTCTGCCCCGCTTTAAAATCATTGGCAACGCGGATTTGTTTGGAACTATTGAGAGCTACATAAACCACGTGACCGCGTGGCGGCGAGATCAAAGTGTGTCGCAACTCTCATATTTAACGGCTCTGGGATAAACTATAACGATCAGTCATAATCCCACCCACTTTGATATGGAATGATATTTTGGAATGATTAAATGCATTTTCATTTGAAATTTGGCAGTCAGTGTGCGTTCGCTTAAACGAAAATGCAAACGGTAATGCGCGATTTGCAATTGCGTTTGGATTATGTCACATTTTATGCGTCCACAAATTGAAAACGCAATTGCAAATACAATTTGCAATTCCTTTTGAATAATGTCCGGAATATCATTCCATACACACCGGCACCCGTTACGCAGTGACAGTGTTGGCGTTCCTGGCGTGGGAAACGACGCCATGCTGGCGTCTCAAAAACGCACACACACTGAGAGAAAAACCTATTCCTTATTCTGTGTAAAAGCGAGGGGAAAAGAAAAGAGAGAGAAAAAAAAAAAAGGAAAATTCCACAATTGCTCTCAGCAAACACACTCAGCTCCCACACACACTCCCAGCACACCGGAAACAGAGAGAGAGAGAGAGAGAGAGAGAGAGAGAGAGAGAGAGAGGAATCCACATGGGTTTATAATGGATCTCTTTCACGTAAAAATCTGTTCACATTGATAGCGACCAAAACGCATTAATTTTCCATATCAGCAAGCAAATTCCCTCAAATTCTGACAGTGACATTGCCGACTAGATTTTGGTGTCCAGGTCCAGCAATGCCTCAAAGTTGAGAAAAGTTCTCTCTTATAGGCAACAAATGCAGAGAAACTTTATACAGTGACTTGATGCATTTTAACTTTCAGAAAAGGACAGAAAAATTACAGGACACATCACACCCGTTTAGGACACTTCCACAGTTGGCGTGTTGATATTGGAAACATAGAAATTGTGCCTTGGAAGAGTTTCAGACAGTGATGAAAACATCAAGCTCAAAACCCATGAAAAATACTTTTTTCATTTACCTTGACCAGATAGTTTATTCCTGCCACAACCTGGAACCTACAGCTTTTTGGAATGAAAACATCAAAAGGGACTCCAGCCTCCTTCTCTATGTCTGACTTCACCTGAATAAACAAATACACATTTTATATATTCATCTATATTATTATTTTAACAAAAAGTTTATTAGTCTCTATACTTACGTCTATCACTCAGATATCAGACAACTCATGTGAAATGTTTTGTGTCTTTGAGTGAAAAGTCATGGGCGTAGGTTTGGTCTCAGCTTTGGTGGGGACGGGGACGGGGACGGGGACGGGGACACCCCCCCCCCCCTTTCCCCCCCCCATTCTATTCTTTAAAAAAAGTCCATTAGATTAAACTGGGAAGGGTCATAAAACTTGCATATTGTTATCCTAGGTTTACTGCTTCTATTGTTCTCAATTGTAAGTCGCTTTGGATAAAAAGTGTCTGCTAAATGAATAAATGTAAATCTGTTGTGGTTTGATGCGGTCTTTCCTGCATACAAAATGGTTAATTAATTTTGTAGTCTATCCTATGGCTAGCAAGTTTAACCCTCCTACCAGATATTGTTATTTGGATATTATCAATCAAGTAATGATTCATTATATTTGAATAACCAACAGTGTTCACTTTCGCTTTTTTAACATTGCCAACATGTTTTTCCAGCACATGTGTCTAGCAAGTAGGCTACACTCACAAATACATTACATAAACAGAATGTAGAAACGAAAAATGTCTCAGATGATCCAGTTTATGACTGCAAGATTCTAAGTTAAGGTAGGCTAATTAACATTCAGTGACTTCGTAGCATTCTATCATGATAGCGCAACTTCTATGAGTCTATCCGTGCTGCACACCCCTAATTAATGCTCCTAACCTTGAAAGATTGCAGAAGCTAGGTTTAACTGTAACAATATCCTGGGTAACCAGGATCACCAGTTAATACTATTTTCCACAGTAGAATCTGCATTTGAAAGCCTGGTCAGTCACTGCTACTGCTAGTTATTTGTGTGGCTAGTTATTTTTGCCTACTTACACTCTGCTTTATGAAAAAGCTTCGTATGTCCCCTTTCTTCTTCTTGGGTGACATAGCTGATCTACAAAGTACAAAAAGGGGCAAAAAACGGAATATTAAAATGTTTTACTCTGGCCTTTGTATATGGCAGGCAGAGAGACAGCCCTGGTAACTTACCATCGGCGTCGTCACGCGCGCACACACGCATAAACCACCCGCTCGCTGCCAGTGAGTGCAAGCACAAAAAGTAGTCCCGGCCCGCGCGTGTAGCCTGCCCGTCAGATAACCCGCCGCCAATCAAATTACGGCGTATCTTGTACTGTCGTCGTCCTGGCCGTTGGAATCGATCCAAATGCAGCGCAAATATCAAACTAGCAGTTCAAAGGAGCTTGCTAAATATTGGTGGGGACAAATTTGTCATCTCAAAATATTGATTGGGACTAGTACCCAGCGTCCCCCCCTAAACCTACGCCCTTGTGAAAAGTATTTTAAAAATGACAACAAATTTGTAATACAGAGCTTTTTTAATTTTCCCAACACATTTTACAGCATTAAAATATATAATTTTACTAGGCTGTGTTTTAACAAAAACTGATTTTCAGTCTCCTACCTCAATGCAGATCTTCTTCACTTCTTCAGAGACAGGCTTCTCTGGGCTCCATCCTCCAAGGTTTGACATTACTGCAGTGTGATTGTTATCAAAGCCTGCATGAATTAAACCGGCAGTCTGTCTCACAGATTGATTATGATCCACTATTTATGCTGCCAAAATCGCATGACATCAGTCGTCATTGTAATTCAATCACGTCAAAGAGACTGAATGAATAGGTGGAGTTTCACTTTGGAGTGTTGTGTAATACTGTAAAACTGTTCGAGTGGGTGCACTCTTAAAAGAAATGGTTCTATTTAGAACCAGAAATGGTTCCATCACCCGCTTCATATATGGAACTCCAAAATGGTTATATAAAGAACCATTTTAATGAGTTCCATAAAAATAACCCCAAATGGTTCTTTGAATCAAGTTAGATGGTTCTATATAGAACCATTTAAGGGTTCTTTATTATTAAACGAGTTAATTATTATTGAATAAGAAAATATAACCAATCCAGAAAATTCAAAAAGTTTCAATTTATTCAATTGATTTCAAAAATATTAGTGTCATATTTAAAATTGCACCTCTCTGTATTAGACAGCAAAACTTTTTTACATTTAAGGTGTTTAATTACATTCAACCATTTAGTTTGAATTATTTCAAATTAAGCATTTAAATGAAATAATTTCGAGCATTTTCACTTTGCAATAAACATACATAAGTTTGTTTATGTACTGTATACACACATACAGAACTTGTACATGTATCTCTGAAATAAGGAAAAACAAATCATTTTTGATATTTGACAATGCAGATAATAAATGAACAATTAAAACATCTATTAAATAGCACTACAATTTACATAAGTTGACTGTACATTTTTAGTACAGGTATTGGTGTTCTTGTGTCATGCTCTTGTCTAAGTTTAAGCATATGTTTTTGAATAAAAGTCATTGTGTGCTTAATGTCAACCGGGTATTACATTGAAAAGAAAATAGACAGCAAACATGCATTCCACAGCCTGTGTCATGTCAATGTCTGCCGCTCTTGTAATGTTCACGTTGTCCATTATAATGCTGACACTTTCAGCCTTGAGGGGATCAGGAGAGCCGTTAAACACTGTAGTTGGTGTAGGACCTTTGGGTTCCTGTGAAACAAACATTTCACCTTTTGAGTGCTTTTCACCAATTAACAGAAGTCATCAAACAGATTTAAAATGACCCCATCACCAACAAGCCAACATGTGTATGACTTCGTTTCTTCATTTGAACACAATCTGATATATATTTAATAATATCCTGGCTCTTCCAAGCTTTGTAATGTGTTTGAATGTCAACATTACTGATGACTGAAGAACATTCAACATGCTACCACGTCAGCTCCACTTCGATTACTTTGAATCTCATTGGTTCTTTCGTTCTTGTGACTGAATCCTTCATGACACAACACAGATATGACAGCCAGGTTGCAACACGCTCAATGGAGTGACCAGATTTATGATGGTGGAATACGGGATGGACAGTACCCTGAAAGTTCAGCATCATTACACCAGTCTTTAAATAATTGATGAATAAAAAAGTAAACTAAACTTAAAAGAATCAGTGTCTTTTACAGATCATACATTTATAGAGTAAGAAAAGAAAAACATTAAAAAATGTTTTATTTACAGATTCAGTATGTGTGCTGATCATCTGATTATGTATTTTCGCTTAAATGTCATTATCAAATACAAATCTGGTTTGCATGATCTCTCTGTCAACAGTAGCGCTGCTTGGTTCATGGTTCATGAAGCAACTTTAACATCCATGGAACCGTTCTATTCAACAAAAGGTTATTTATAGTGGAAAAATGTAAAAAAATTTAAAAATGTTTTTCACTTTCAGAAAAAAACGTTCTTTTAAGATTTGTTGACTGAACAAAAATAGTTATTCTATCTGGCATCACTGTAAAAAAGAAAAGAAAAAGAAAAACCTTTTGGAAGCTTTATTTTTAAGAGTAGCCTACAGGATGATATAATTTGAGATATGATTCAGATGCCTCAGAAATCATTCTAATAGCCGACGCTCATTTGCTGATTGTTACATCCAAAGATGTATATTTTTGTGAGAGGTGCATACTGTGGTATGTTTTCTTTTTCTTTTTGTTGTTGTTTTGTCTCCTGCTCTCCTTTGGCTCCCCCAGTCTTTCACTCTGGCAGGAACTGTATCTGACTGCGTCCCCAGCTGCACCTGCTTACCAACCGGGAGTGAAGCAGCATAAAAGCAAGCAGAACTCTCAATCATGGAGAATGTTTCTCCAGAGCATGATCTGTGTCCTGCGCGGTCCAGTTGTTGGAAGTGCAACTTTTTGTGGATCTGTGTGACTGTTTGCATTCCCTTTTTGGTTTAGACCTATTGTTGCTTTATTGCCTGCTTATTGTTGAATGCTGTAGCCTAAGGCACTGTTGCTTCCTTGTGAGTCTACAACTTTTATATTGTACAGTGATTTGCTTTACCATTTAAGCTGTTATTCTCCTCATTGTTTGTTTTTATTTCTTTATTACTTGGGAACTGTATGGGAGGTGGGCGCCATTTTATTTTGTAGTCCCCCGTTTTCTCCTGGAATTTAACTCCAAGGTAGACTAAACTTTTGTTATTTTGGCATTGCCCCATAGGTCTTTGTTTCCTTAGTCATTCGTACGAATTCATACGAATTGGGCATTGCAAACCAAAAGATTCAAAAGCTCATTTATCTAAAGCAAAAGTAAACCTACTGAAATTCTCCAAACCGCAGCTCTTTTGCTGGATGGGTGGTTTGGACTTTCTTAATATTAAATGAGATATAATATATATGTAGGTTTATAATATATACAAAATGTATCAACAAAAATAAAGAGATAATTAAATTACTTTGATTTAGCTATCATATTTTTTTTCTTTTCTTTTAAAACGTGTATGTTGATACCATTACTGATTATAAAGGTGAAAAGACATGAATGGTACACGTGTCACACGCTGCAATGAAGAATAAATCACTTTTTTGATCAGATTTTCTTTAGAAACAGAATTCATTCCATGTTGGTGTTTTCCTTTTTTTTTTTGTCAAAATCTTATCTTGTTTCTTTCTTTGTTTCTGAGTGTTTGACAGATTATGTGAAGATGGATTGCATCTATAACGACTGCTAAACCTGTGTGAATCTGATGTGCAGATACAAGCATACAAGACAAAGATCACATGCTCACATTCCAATAGACTCTGCTTCACTATTAATCATACATCAGTGATAAATATTGAAGTGTCATGATATACACTTTTTCTTCTTTGGCACCATTTACACAAGCAGAGTAAAAAATTAACTGTTTCAGCGTATTTTCATATTTGTTACATTGTGTGTTAATTTATTTAATTCTCTTATGTGCATTTCAAGACGTTTAAAGGCCAAAAATTGGATTACAATTTGTCAGTGGGCAGTAGATTATTTGTCAATACCTGCTCTCTCCTCATCTCCATCACTCTTTCTTGTTCTCTCAGTCTTCTTATTTTTCACAGTCTCTTCCACTCCTAAAGCTGAGCTTTGATTGATAGTCTTTTCATTTTTGTCTGTGACAATTAGGACTAAGACTTTTGATAATTTACCATTTAGTAGGCCTAATACCAAAGCGAATACAAACGAGAAAAAAAAAAAACGAATGTAAACTGAATGACAGCGGAATTAGTCCACATCTCCTCCACTGATCAACATAACTCAGCTCACACAATCCTGTGATAAGGTATTTTTGCATATAGGTTTTCTAGTTTTTCCGGAAAAACAAAACAAAAACGTTTTGACATAGGCCTATATCTCACAACATATGCATTTTGTGTGAGCTGCGCTTCAGTGAAGTTTCATCAGAGTTTGAAATCCATCAGTCGTAAATGCGTCCCTATAGCACGCATTGTGTATTATTATCGTATTATAGTGCAATTTATACGCGAAAATTAGTTTTTACGTGCATATGATATGCAGTTTTCATTACATTTCATTTTCAAAACATTGCTCAAAATATTTATTTTTTAAATAATATTTTTAAGTTCAACACATTTCACCACAGCAAACACTGCCTGAGACATAGTAAAGGGGGAACAATCAGAACAATACATAATAAAAACGTATGACAACATAATATAAATAGATATAAAAAAAATGAAAAATACAATTGAACCAACAAAAAAAAAAACAGAAAAAAAAACATAATTTTATGCCAACCTTTTAGAGAGGGTGACTTATCACTAATCCAAGATATCAAAATATTTGTCCTAATAGTTAACAAGTAAAAAAGTAGTCGCTTTTTAATTTACATTGTGTGACGTTAAATTACAATATGTGACTCAATTCAATGGCTTATTATGTGACAGTCTCATAAACAACAGGTGTAATCTCCTGTTGCATTTGAAGAAGAGATGAGAATGAACTGAATTTATAAGATGTGATATGTAAGATCTTTGGCTGAATCACTCTTGTCCTTTTGCAGAGAGAGTCCAAACCTTCTCTCGTTCCTCTCCTGAAACGTCCATCCAAAACTCCCTCTCCGGGTCAATCTGTGATTCAATGTTTAACTCTACCATAAGAGCATAAAACTTTATAATAAGAGATGTGCTTCAGTGAAGGAGGTTCAGGAGGATCTTCTCGAGAATGAGTTAGCTAGAGGGAAGCGTCGTGCTTTTAAACTATAAATTGTAATAATCTAAGTTATGAATAGATAGCCTAAGGATATTTCTTAGATAAGTAGCCTTCAAGGAAAGATTGTTAACTAAGTTTATTAAATTCCACAATAGCTACACATTCATTATTAATCGTATGATGATGAAAACGGCTTCGTTAATGTTTTTAGACCATATCTCACGACCTCACTTGTACGAATTTGTACGATTTGTCTAAACCCACGTGATGGCTAGGTTTAGGGGCGGATTTTCGTCGGTCGTTTAAGATTTCTATCCTAAAAAAGAGCTGTCAAATATGAAATGTTTAGATTAGACAGTTTAACTCGCACTTTATGACAGTTTCTGAAGCGTTGCGCCAGAATTCACGCTCAGCTGCTTCTGTGAACATAAAGCCCGCATCTGATCTGATGGTCATCTCTCAAATATGTTGACATTGACGACTTTTTAACTTGTTAACTATAGGCTATGGGAAAATATTTTGATGTCTTAGATTAGTGATAAGTCACCCTCTCTAAAAGGTTCCCATACAATTATGCGTTTTTTTTTCTACACATTATATTTGTTCAATTATATTTTTAATTTAATCATATCTAGCCCTACTTATATTGTGTTGTCATACTTGATTTTGTTATTATTTTCCCCCCTTTGTCTCAGGCAATGTTTGCTGTGTTGTAATTTGTTGAACTTAAAATTAAAAAAAATATATTATTTTTTAAAATATTTTTGAGCATTGCATTGTGAATGTTATTTAATCTATAAGGTATTTCTATGCTGTTAGTAAATTAATAAATTGTTTATTTTTTAAACTGTTTTAAGGATCTGCTTGAAGGGACATAATGTTCCTAGAACAAAAAGTGAGGCTTTGCAGTTGCATTAGCTGGTTCTCTATAGTAAAACCAGATCCAAAGACAATTTGTGTCCTAAACGGGTGTGATGTGTCCAGTAATTTTTCCTCTCTGAAAGTTAAAATGCATCAAGTCACTGTATAAAGTTCCTCTGCATTCGTTGCCTATAATAGAATTTTTTTCTCAACTTTGTAGCGTTGCTGGCTGGACACTCTAGCAGAACTCGCAGAGATTTGCTGTCATGGAAAATGAATGCGTAGGTCTATAAGCAAAATAATAAACAAAATAAACAATTAATTATTTCAACAGATTTGAATTTCAAGGATAGGCTAGATGTTAGCTAGTCTTGCGGTTAGGCAGTGAAAACAAAGATTGTTACAGTCCGTGTTAGTCTCTGCAGTTCTTTAAGATGTCCAAATGTCCAAAATAGATTTGTGAAGTTCGTCGTCGAGCTGCAGTATCAGGCCCTGATGTATGATGAATCCTCTGCGATGATAAATGTAGGTGTGTAATCTAGTGTATTACTGAGTATTTATCTTGCTGATGTATGATTCTCAAATGTGGTTCTACAATAAACAAATAAAGTAATCAGTAACATAAACTGAATAGATGTGCAATCAGGCCAGCTGACAGTCTTGCCTGGGCCCGGGACAAGATAATCTTAGATGGGCCCCCCCCATTTTTTTTTTATAAAACACCATATAGCCTTCTTTCACCTAAACTGAATAATAAAAACACGTTTAAATGGGTACATTTTCTATAAATGTCTTCATTTTCTTTTCTTACATAGCCTACTGCAGTGTTAAAACACAAATAGACATGCAAAATCTGTGCATTTTGGGCACTTTTTGTGTGAAATCATATTTATTTTTTGTCCATCAAAAGTGTGCTTTCACTTTTAATTAGCTAAGCATGAGCAGCGCAGCAAAAATAGACTCGGATCTGGCCCATTATCTGTTCACCGATGACGACAGTGACACATTTCAGCCGGCTTTTTATTTCTCATCTCCATAAATATATCTAGTAGTAAAGCTAATGCAAGGGCTAGGATTTCAATGAAATCTTTGCTAATACTTCCTCATCATCATGGAGAGCGCAGTTCGCACCGCTTTCTTCTTTCCACAAGCGCGTGCTCTCCCGTGGCGTCTGTCGTTGCTATGCAACAATGAACTTGCGCGCCAAAATATTTCCATATGTGGCTCTTTTCTCCTTTCTTATCAACAAGTGGATTTACAGCCACCACATCAGCAGCACCGCCGGTCGCAATGTCTCAGCACTTTTATGAAGAGGTCGCAACTGCACGCGCTTCGGGCATGCACGCGCATCAAGTACCGGGTTTGAGAAAACCTGGTACCGTGGCGTGACGTTTAAAAAGAAAATTAGTACCGACTTGGTACCGAAGTACCGGGTCTTTGACAACACTCATAGACGTTGGCTGCGCTGTTTCTTACCTTGCTCTACGTTGACTTTAAGTTACTAATGTTAGTTCCAGCTTCACCGTCACCACCTTTTTAAAAATATTTGTTTAGGACATCTCGACTCGAAGGCCTCTATTTTCTTCTTCTCTTTTCTTTTCTGAACACCGGACTTGTGATGACCGGACATTTTAAGCGTAACGTTAGCCTACTGAACTTCAAATCAAATGACAACATCAAATTTCGATCAGTGGCCAAACCATTTTTGTTTTGGGGGTGGGGGGGTTCTTGACCACTACACTATTTAAAGGACAATTAGGAAGAAAACAAATAAAAAGCTTTTATGTAACTAGATATTTTATTAGAAAAAATATTAGATACTTTTTCCACAAATATGCCTATTTTATTTATTTTTTAACAATTATTCCATAATTTAATGAGGGCCCAGTTCTGGGCCCCCCCCCCCCCCAACCCTGGGCCCGGGACAACAGACCCGTTTGTCCCCCCCCTGTCGGCGGGCCTGTGTGCAATTAACACGGCAGAAATGCTGAGACATTACAACTGGCTGATCACGTTTGACACTATTAACATAATATTTCACACAATCAGGTAACCTCACTCTCATATAACATAAAATATAATGTAGCAGCCGTACATCAAGCTAAACAGTGAATAAGTGACACAATAACTGTTCAAAAGGCTCCTCTGTTACAGTGTCCGTGGGACAGGCTGAAGGTTTGAGCTGTGAAATTATTTTATTGAGGCAAGGAAGCGACATAGGCTCAAACTGATCAAACACTGTAAAACAGGTCAACATTTCAGAAGGGTCGGATACAGGTGGGGAGATATGAGCTCTAATGGAGGCAATCTTGTCTAAAAAATAGTGTAAAAAATTCTCACAGACTTCAGAAGAAGCTTCCAAACTGAAGGATTTGTGAGTCAAAACTTTTAGTGGAGAAACAATGTCAAGAATGCTGGCACATGTGGAGAGAAAGGAAGAAGTTAATTTCTCTGAGTCAGCTAAGAGACCAGTCTCAGACTGACATGACATTTGAAAAGCACAAGAAAACTGAGCAGCAGTGGTCGGCTTAAACACACGGCCTAGTGGCGGAGCCAGGATTTTTTCATAGGGGTGGCCAGGCAAGGGCCAGCAAACAGTCTGGGGTGGCATATAAATCTTAATTATTTTAACATAAAAATTAGTTTAAATAAATGTATTGGACTGTTTTAGTGCCTTCCTACACAACTGAATACAGTTAATTTGTACTTAATTGTAATTGAGATAGTAGTGAATTAGGAATCATGGAATACTGAGTGAATTTGATCTTTTTTATTATTATTAGCTACTTACTACCTCCAGGCATATTAATAAAGAGCACACACACTATAGCTAATTATATTATATTAGATTATTTAAATTATTTTATTATTTAGATTATTTATTAGGTTAGATTATTTAACCTTCATTGAATTTTATATAATCAATTAACTCTTCAACTTTCTATATTAGTTGTCAAAATAAAGAATCTAAACCCTTCTATCATACCTAAATTAAAAAGGGGGGAAAACATCTCTTTTGAATCCCTATGTGCAAGAATGTGAACAAGGCGGAAGTAAACAGCACATAAATACCAGAATGTAAAATTAGTTATTTTATGGATTTAATGATAGGCTAATGATAAATTTTAGTTTTTCCTTTACAAATTAACGCAAAATTACCGCCTATCTTCTAGTAGCCTCACACGTTCACTGATCTTTTGCATGTGTGAGCATACACAAAAATCGCTGCAAAAGATGCTTAGTTTCTGCATGTGCTATGGGGGATATTGTTCAAGTCTTGAAACAGGTTTGTGTTGCCTGACTTTGATGGCACGTATCTTCAGCAGTTTGCAGTGCAGGCTGCATTATTGATATTACATGTTTTGTGTCGAAATGCATATTTGACAGTGAGTTGACTGTAAATCTGCATCCTAACTCAAGCTAATACTACTTATTGTTAAATTTATGTTCATTAACAAAAACAGTAACATCTGTTAAAAAAAAATGTAACGACCACATTTTTATTTGGTAAAATGTAATATTCTGACTGTTTGAGTTTTATTAAAATTAACTATTGGTCATCCAGTATCATGCATTTAGATCATGATAACCACAGATAAAACCAGGCATAGCCTATAGCACCTCACTATCATGGCAAAATGTCACTTTATGGTTTCTATGGTATTTGTATGAAAAACAGTAGCCTAAATACATTATTAAATACTGTTTATATTCCATTAGTAATACATTGTCTACATTAATAATATAGGCTAATACAATTCAATATGTATATATCACATTTCATGGTGCAGTTAATATTACTTGTTACAGTAAATCCATGGTAAATGGATTCAGTATCAATTCAGATTCTGACTGTATCGTGCGCACAGTGTTTCTCCTGTTCTCCTGTCAGCGCTGTTTCATCTGCCTTTAAACTGGTTTAAACTGGACATTTGTGTTCTTTGCTAATTTGAGCCGAGCGGATAAATGGTCCGTGTGGCGCGCGGTTCAAATGAGTTTAGTTCCACTTTTGGCGCATAAACATTATCGAACATTTATCGAACTCTTGATATCGTTTTATCGAGAAAAATGATATCGCGATAATTATCGTTATTGTTTTATCACCTAGCCCTAATATAAAGTAAACAAACTAAATTTTAAAATGAACATTTCTATAGATGGCCCAACCATTTAACTAGCATTGCCATATACATATCCTTTCAGAGCCTGACTCCACCCACTGGCAATATTTGAAAAATGCTGGAAAAGTGGGCAGAGCCTAAATAACTATATAAATGCTATGCTAAATAGATGCTAATATACTCTATCTATATACTCTATCCTGATCGTTTTCAATACTCGCAATTCCAACTCCTGACTCGCTACAGTGGTTTTGACTTAAGATTGTTTTATACTGCCAAAGGCGTGGTAGCTTGTACCAAGGGCGTGGTGAGCTCATAGACAGTATAAGAAGGGTGAGCTGGAACCTGCTAACGTGCCACCGCAAACATCCAATAGGAAAATTCAACTGCAGTAGCCACCGTTCAACCTGAAGAGGGCAGCACTCAGACGTTTTTACACCATATATTGTAGAATTAAAACACTTTATACCCAAATGTCAAAAAAGTTACTCAAATCAATGAACAGCACTAATAAAGCCCTATTCTTACAGATCATTAACTAAAAAAAGTTAGCTTAGGGTTTAGTTACTCTTTAATGGTTTAAATTAGCCGAATTTACATTTTTCTAGGAATTATTTGACATTTACACCCACGATGGCCTGAATGACAACCATCATAGAATCAAGTTTAGGACCTAAATAAAGTGGTCCCATAAAGTATTTAGATACAACACACACTGCCTTTCAAAAGCTTCGGGTTCAGCAAGAGATTTTGTTTTAATCATGTTTAAAGAAATTAATACCTTTAAGAGAGCATTAAATTGATCAAAAGTGACAATAAAGAGATAATGTTTTAAAAATGTCTATTTCAAATAATTGCTGTTCTTTTGAACTTTATATTCATCAATGAATCCTGAACAAAATTAATTCAGTTTCCCGAAAAATATCAAGCAGCACAACTGTTTTTAACACTGATAATAATAACAATCAGAAATGTTTCTTGAGCAGCAAGTCATCATATTAGAATGATTTCTGAAGGATCATGTGACACTGAAGACTGGAGTAGGCCTAATGATGCTGAAAATTCAGCTTTGATCACAGAAATAAATTAAATAGAAAATATATTGCAATAGTATTCCATATTGCTGTTTTTACGGTGTTTTTGGTCAAATAAATGCAGGTTTGGTGAGCAGAAGAGGCTTCTTTCAAATAAAATAAAAAACCTATAATCTTACAATCCCCCAAAAAACATTTATGTTTAAAATAAAGCAATAGATATAATTTTGGCACGTCACTTGAACCTTCTTTGGAGCTGCTGTAGTTCATATATCTGGAGTTATCTATAACCAAAATATCAGATATCCAGTGATGTGTGTAATGACTGTATCATATACAATAGATCATATGAATTCTCAGCAGCAGATTGTCGATACTCACCCGTCGTGTGTTTCAGATGGTGTGGTGACGTACGAGCAGCTGAAGCTCATGATGTCCACTCGAAGCGTCCAGCTCGTCGATGTTCGTGAACCGGATGAGCTGGAAGCAGGATTTATTCCAGGAGCAACCAACATTCCTTGTAAGTCACACAGTTCAGCTCTACACACACACTTTATGAATGACAGTACTTTTGTTGATGTAGTGGGAGAGGTGGAGCAGGCCCTCAGACTGAGCCCGGATCAGTTTAGAGAGCGATACGGCGTCACAAAGCCTCACAGAGAAGACTCAGACTTTGTGCTGTTCTGTTGTAACATTTTTCCTTCTCAAGTGTTGAAAACTTAGAAGTGCAGACCAGGAGACTTTAAGAGGTATCTTTCGAGCAGAAGTTCTTTATTGCGTCGCTGTAGTCATCTCAATCAAGTCTAAATAAGAGAACTTTACATTGCAGTTTATATACATTTCAAGGGGGTGGAATTAATTTCATAGAGGAGGGGACTCTTGATTCAGCTGGTTACCTGATTTCATCAGGTAACAGTGTAACTCAGAGTCTTGAGATGCTAATCCAACAAGCCTGATTAGATCAACAAAAGGCCCAGCTGACCTTTGAGATGTGACAAGAGGTTAATGTCTGAAACCTTGATTGCCTCAAAATGGAAAACAGTGTGTGCATCTTTCTCAGTTAAAATACTATAGTATTGGAAGCTCAATAAATCATTTAAATACAATTTGTAATCCTACATTTCCCCCTTTGAGAGTTCTAAATAACTCTCACAAAATACAAATTTAGACACTTAAAAGTTCATTCTTGTAACTTGTGATCGTTACAGGCACATGCTTCTGTGTTGCTGTTTCTGCAATTGCATGCTGACACAGAAACAAACATGCAATTTTAGGGTCCGTGATGTTCTTACGGGTAATAGTCTTTTCTGGTAGGAACTGTGATTTTTTCGTGAGAGACGTGATTCATTTGTTAAATGAAAAACTTGATACTGTGGACGCATAGATAGTACGCTAATGAGAGAAACAACAGCAGAATTGCTATTTCCTTCATCCACATCCACGGTTTACCTAACAAGTTCCCGAACCATGAAGAGTTATCTTCAGTCATCTGGTGTAATTTTGTTGAAAGACCAAGACTGTCTTGTTGGACCATCATGTTTGTGCACAAGTGAGTCATGGCTGGAGTCTACACTTTGTGCTATGTCCTGATGGTTAGGAGTAGTATGACAATCTTGATCATGTTGCTGGATGACTGAAGGTTCCGTATGTGGGTCTCTGCGTTGTGTATTTTTTTCTTTTCAAGTGTTGAAAACTTAGAAGTGCAGACCAGGAGACTTTAAGAGGTATCTTTCGAGCAGAAGTTCTTTATTGCGTCGCTGTAGTCATCTCAATCAAGTCTAAATAAGAGAACTTTACATTGCAGTTTATATACATTTCAAGGGGGTGGAATTAATTTCATAGAGGAGGGGACTCTTGATTCAGCTGGTTACCTGATTTCATCAGGTAACAGTGTAACTCAGAGTCTTGAGATGCTAATCCAACAAGCCTGATTAGATCAACAAAAGGCCCAGCTGACCTTTGAGATGTGACAAGAGGTTAATGTCTGAAACCTTGATTGCCTCAAAATGGAAAACAGTGTGTGCATCTTTCTCAGTTAAAATACTATTTTATATCTATAATAATAAGGATAAAAAGGATAATACTATATCCTTTTGTGATAGTTGGCTCGGCAGTAGGTCTCGTTGTTTTCTGGAAGTGGTGTCTTCATACGCAGGTGAAGAGGTCGGTGCGTATGGGTTTCGGGACAGCCATCAAGTGGTATCTGCACAGAGGAAGACAGAAAACAAAAGACAGGAGAGCAGTATTTGTTCAAACACTAGGGTTGTAAACTTTTCCGAGTCTGCTAGACAGTAGGGCAGTATTTGTTCAAACACTATGGTTGTAAACTTTTTCTGAGTCTGCTAAACAGTAGAGCAGTATTGGTTCAAACACTAGGGTGGTAAATTTTCCGAGTCTGCTATTGTTGTTCCTTCTTTCCCTATTTCTTAATTATGACACCTAAAGAACGCAGTGAGGTGAGGATGGATTAATGGATGGGAAGGCCTATGAGGGATTCTTCACCAAAGGGTTGGCCTCCGACGCCTGTTGCAATCGGTTCTTCCCTCGGCTCCCCACTGGTTCGTGTCCTATCCTATCCCTGTTGGAGGGGGAACAACTTTACAGTGTGATACGTGAGTCCAGGTTTTCCTTCCCTGACACAATACTGCAGCTGCTGTAATCAACATCACTTGATGTGGTCCATGCCACTTAGGGTCTAATGGCTTTTTCCTGAATGACTTTATCATGACCCATTGACCTGGGATGATTGTGTGTCCACCTTCTGGTGGAGTCTGCCAACATGACTCAACTCTCCCTCTGGCACTCTGTACCGCCTTTGTTAGGTTTTCACAGTAAGCAATCAGGGCATCTGAGGCAATGTGTTCATCAGCATTTCTAAGATCAATCACACCTGACATCTGCATGGGGCGTCCAGTAATAATCTCATGAGGGCTCAGTCCTACTGTTCTGTTAGGTGATGCTCTCATACTACACAGTACTGCTGGCAGTGCTTCGACCCATGGTACCCCTTCCTGATGCATTTTGCTTAGTCTGGTTTTGATTGTTCTGTTCGATCGTTCAACCTGTCCTGATGCTTGTGGCCTGCATGGACAGTGAAGATTCCACTTAATCTTCAAAATTCTAGACACTTCCTTGACTACCTGTCCTGTGAAGTGTGTACCTTGATCTGAGTCAATGCAATCTGGTAATCCCCATCTGGGAATGAAATCAGTGACAAGACATTTAGCAGTATGTGCAGCTGTAGCACGCCCTGTTGGATAAGCTTCTACCCATCTTGAGAACTTATCTATTACTACCAAAACATCAGTTTTTCCCTTACAACGAGGCAATGATATGTAATCAACTTGCAGGTGGATCACTGGATCACTGGATCTTCCCTCCACTGGTTTGAGTCCTATCTCACAGGTAGGTCATTCAGGGTCGCATGGAGAGGCGAGGTATCCAAAGCACATCGACTGACCACAGGGGTTCCCCAGGGGTCAGTCCTTGGACCCCTCCTCTTCTCCATTTACACCACATCACTGGGACCCATCATACAGGCACATGGTTTCTCTTACCATTGCTATGCTGATGACACCCAGCTCTACCTCTCATTTCAACCAGACGATCCCACAGTAGCTGCACGTATCTCTAGCTGTCTGGCAGACATTTGGGCATGGATGAAGGAACATCACCTGCAGCTCAATCTGGCAAAGACTGAGCTTCTCGTTCTCCCTGCCAATCCGTCTCTACAGCACGACTTCACTATCCAGCTAGACTCATCCTCAATCACCCCATCAAGGTCAGTCAGAAATCTTGGAGTAATCTTTGATGACCAGCTAACCTTCACAGACCACATTTCAAAGACAGCTCGATCATGCAGGTTTGCAATGCACAACATCAGGAAGATCAGGCCTTTCCTAACTGAGCATGCAACACAACTTCTTGTCCAGGCCCTGGTTATTTCTAGGCTTGATTACTGCAATGCTCTTCTAGCTGGTCTTCCATCATGTGCAACTAAACCCTTACAAATGATCCAGAATGCTGCTGCTCGTCTTGTCTTCAACGAGCCCAAAAGGGCCCACGTCACTCCGCTGTTCATCTCCCTGCATTGGCTACCACTCGCTGCTCGAATCAAGTTCAAGGCGCTGACACTTGCTTACAGATTGTCCACCGGCTCAGCTCCCTCCTACTTTCACTCGCTCCTACGGGTCTACATCCCTACCAGAAGCCTACGATCGGCCAAGGAGCGACGGCTCGTGGTGCCTTCACAGCGAGGCACAAAATCACTGTCCAGAACATTCTCATTCACGGTTCCATGCTGGTGGAATGACCTACCCACCCTCGTCCGGAATGCAGAATCCCTGACAGCATTCAAAAGACAACTGAAAACTCATGTCTTCCGTGAGCACTTAACATAAGAAAAAAAAAAAAAACTTTTTCTTGAAATCTTCGCTTGTCTGGTTTATGCTACTCTGAGCAATGTTTGAACTTTGTATTCTGAGCACTTCTTGCGTTGTTTTTGCCTCTCCATGATGACTCGCTTGGTTTAATCCTCAAATGTAAGTCGCTTTGGATAAAAGCGTCTGCTAAATGACTAAATGTAAATGTAAATGTAAATGTAGGTGACGAAATGGTCCTGGTGGGGCTGGGGTATGTGCTGCTGGTGTAGTGGCTGCTGGTACATCATTATTTTTCTGACATGTAACACACCTCTTGGCTGTTTCTGTGGCTACATTTCTGAATTTTGGATTCCACCACTGATTTGAGAACCTGTGATTCATCGTTGCTGGACCACTGTGACCCAAATTGTGTATTTGTTGAGCCAAATATGGCAACAGTGATTCGGGAGCAACATACTTTTCCCCTTTGGTCCAGCACCCGGATGAATCCACTGTGGCTCCTTTGTCTAACCATGTCCATGCTTCATACAGAGGAACGTCTTTGTACAGATCAATTATTGATTCAGGAGGCATAATTGTCTTCTGTGCTGCACTACCTGAACACACTTGTACAGTTGCATAGAAACAAGCCTGTTTAGCTGCTATATCAGCAAGAGCATTACCTTTAGCTTCCGTAGTATTAGTTGTGAGATGTGCTTTCACTTTTATCACTGCTAATTTCTTTGGAAGTTTCATGGAAAACATTAGATCTTTCACTAATTCAGCATGCTTAATGGGGGATCCAGCAGAAGTTAGAAACTGTCTGGTTTGCCAAATGACACCAAAATCATGAATTACCCCAAAAGCATATCTGGAATCTGTGTAGATATTAGCAACTGATCCTGAAGCTAGCGTGCATGCTCTTGTTAGGGCTACTAGTTCTGCAGCTTGAGCTGAAAAATGATCTGGAAGACGTCCTGAAGCTAACACTTCCGTGGTGGACGTTACTGCATAACCTGCTCGTCTGTTACCTTCAATTACTTGAGCTGACCCCCAACGTCTCCTGGTCTTCGCTTCTAAGTCTCCTACACTTAAGAAGAACAAGGTTTACAACACTCTGTAGTTTTAAAACACATAATTCAATGCAAACACAAAGATGACTGAGAGATGAGCAAATAAACGTTCCTCAAAAGCCTGATGATCATATTTGAGACTCACATTTTAACATGATTTTTCTAATAAATTATGTATGATAATCAAGTAAACCTAAACTGCTACAGTGCACTAATTGTTCAAATATTACTATAACAATATCAAAGTTATTCTTACGTTTACTTTATAAAAATGAAAGATTTCACAGCAAAAAGACCTTGTGAACCACAAGCTGAAGGGGGACGTTTGCACAATTGTAAAAAAAGGTCTTTTACTTGCTAAAAAGTGTAAACTATCTATCAGACGACAGAAGGCATGTAGTAGATCGAGTACAGATGGTTTTTCAGAAAAGTTTTGATCATGTTTATGATATTATATTTTGCAAAGCAAATATGATATTATGGGTTCATTTAAGAGAGTTTCCCTCTATGATTTGGTGTCCTTCATATGTCAACATTTATTTTTCCTATGCTTTCTTGCATTTTCTATTTGTTTTGTTTTTATAGGTAGTGACATTAGTTATATGACTGTTTTTTTTATGTAGAAATGGTTTTATGAATATAATGCATTAATTATTTAATTGGCTAGAAAATGCGCTGTAAATATTGCTATTAAATAATTTTTATGATTTAAATCCTCATCCGGTAATCAGAAAAACCTAAGCAAGTCATGATCATTCATTGGATTCATCCTCACTGACTCACAGATGACAAAAGTCAGGTATCCGTGTGTGTTTCCTCTCAGGGCCCGTCATTACGCTGGAGGATTCAACGAGTGGCGTCAGCGGGAAGATCTGCGAGCAAGAGTCGAGCATAAAACTTGACAACAGAGGAATAATGCTTATTTCAGGACCTAAGACTATGATTATGAATTTATACTCCACTTGACTGTTAAAATTACAGCAGAGACCAAAAATGTATTCATCAAATGTGTCTTTGGCAAAGACTCAATAAATATTGCATTGTTTATGATACACTTTGTTTGTTTTTATGCCATATCATTTTGTCACCATAAATGGACCGAGCGAGTTGAACACGTTGAAACCGAAAGTGATATATTGACAATGAATATCAAACTGCGCACTATACAGCCCTCCCATTTAAACCTAACAAATAATTAAGTAGTATAGTGACATGAATAAACAGGAACAGGCTGAGGATATCATCAACTGCGATATTATTGTAAACACAGCTCGTGAATTCCCATTTGAGATCTAATGAGCCAAAACAAATATTAGAGTATCTCAACCTGTCACATTCACAACTAAATTTTCTACAAAATGAAGGGATGACAATGAAATGAAATGGTTCATCAGAGTGTTTTTCCCGCACATTATTATGACGGTGCCGGTGAGACTCAAACACTCACCGCTTTGAGAAAAGCTCTGCTTTAACCCTTTCATGCATGAATTATGATAACCTCAGTCAGGATTTTTTTTCCTTTGTGTTTTTATTGCTCTTAGGGCATGAAAAACAATATTTGAAATTTTCTTTTTTTTTAACACATTTTTCAAAGAGATTTTCAGATGTCCACTTGAGTGGACAGCATGCGTTTATGGTTTAAACTGAAGAGATACTGTCTGTATTAAACATAATACAGTAATCAAACATATATAGTGTCTGTATTTTTAACTGTAATTGTATTAAAAACCAATTAATACAATTATAAAATCATGTGAAACTATAAAATATATACAAAAAATAAAAATGTGAAATGTTGCAAAGGCATCGTACGAAACGGCATCAGACAAAACAGCCTCAGACATATTTCGACATAATATCTTGTTATTTCGACATAATAACTTGCTATTTTTCGACATAATAAGGGGGCATTCTAATCTGCATTATTATGCGTTTTATAATGGTTTTCTATGGGAGGAAAATGCTAAACATTTAATTAAACGCGTTGCGTTAATATTCTCATCTGATTTTTTGTAGTATAGCCTACTTTATTATGATTTTAGTATCATAAAGATTAATACATGCACGTACAATTAACCGTGAACTTGATAAATGTGACAGATATTTTTTACACAAACAAATGCCTTTAAACGTATGTGCAAAATTCAGAATTAAATGAATGTGCAGCAATAGAGGGCTACTAAATAAGCGCATTTAGTTTCATATTTGTTAAAATATTAGAATGTTATTTTTTTTTCCATGTTGATTATGAAAAAGTGAACAGCATGAGTAAGATAGGATGCGCAATATATGGGTAAGACATGATTTTGACCACTTCATTAAGTTTTGTTTTGTAGAAAGTGAATTTCGTTTTGAATAAATTGTATCTTAATTTTAATCATTTTTTATCAACCAATTGCCTGGATTTAATAAATAAGAGGCAAATATAGCAGACAATTATAATCATTATGGAGGCGCCGGTGTGTCACTTGCATTGCAGTGAACTGGAGCGCATCTCATCATAAAGTTAAACTCAGTGTATGGCTCACAGACATGAAAAATATATCTATTTTTCAAAAAAATGTTTACAGCAATGTTAAATCAAGCAGTCTAATAGCTCGAAAGAAGGCTTTAACTTCACGATCGTGAAAACTATCAGTTTGCCAACATACAAGCTAGCTAGTTGAAATGTCATCTAACTTTTTAAACGTGCAAATAAAACTCCCGAAATGCATGTTCTCTTCTGTATACAACGTAATTAGTGTAACATTTGATGAAAGCACATATATAAATATATCATGACGGGTTATCTCCTCCATCAGCTGTTGTTGTATCTGATCTGGGCCGGGTTTCCCGATAACGATCGGGTTTCCCGATAACGATCGATAACGATATCGGGTTTCCCGATAACTTAGCTTTTAAGAGTGCAAGGTTACTAATGCACTTAACATAAACGCGCGAGAAGAGAACGCGTTCTACGTGCTACTTAAGCGTTGCTGTCCATTCGGGAAGTGCTGGAATATAACCTTATATGGAATCATATTCTGAACGTTTAACCTAATAATCGTCATTTGTTGTGGATTAGAAATTAAGACAAGTCTAGGCCTATATGAAGCACCTATACAGGCGGAGGCACTGACAAAATGGCTGAACAAAAAACAAAAAAAAAACAAGAGAAGATACCTTTCAAAAAGATTCAATTAAATGTCCTTTTAGAGGAGATAGAGCGAAACAAAGATTTTATTTTTAACAGATTTAAATGACACCATACAAATAAGGAAAAACAAAACATCTGGGAGGACATTGCAAACTCACTGCAACCGGTGTTCAAAGATCAGTCCGCAAGAAATGCCCAATACATGGCTGGTTTTCGTGCACGTCAGCAAGTCATTGACAGATTTTTTTTAAATTTATTTGTATTTTGCCCAGTCTTTAAAGCATATTTCCCACATTACTTATTGTATGATTTTTTTGTTCATTCATTTAATTTGTGTATTTCTATTTTTTGTTCCCTTTTTAATTATTTTATATATAAATTCATTAAAACAAAACACGAGTACAATAAAGTGTACAATAAAGTACAATCAAAACCTTATATTATACTCACGTTGCAGTGTAATCTGTTAAATCTAGATAAAAAAGTGTAATCTGCCGGTTGTCCTGCAGGAGACCTCATAAATCTGTCTTCTTACGATGCACTTGGGGATTAACGATTACTCCAGAGCACTCGTAGTTCTACGAAGATTTTCAAGTGCTATTTAAGTTACGATGCTTTTGGGAAACAGACCATTAAGATCAGTCGTACGATCGTTTTTACGAACTTCTTAGGCTTACGATGCTTTTGGGAAACCCAGCCCTAAACCGCGTACATGTGACGTCACATGGGGCGGGGCAATGCGAACCTCTAAACTCCACCTGAGTCCGTTTTGTCCGATGCCGTTATGTCTGATGCCTTTGTGTCTGAGGCTGTTTTGTCTGATGCCTTTTTGTCTGATGCCGTTTCGTCTGATGCCTAATTGTACGAGACCTAGGCTACCTGACACCTGACATTGTTTTTATGAAAAAAATAAAAAATATGCACCAAACAAGCCACTTTGAAATTTTGCTGTTTTCATGCATAGGGCCTACAAAAGTTGGGTGACCCTCCCCCTAGACTTATAACGAGATTCTTACGAGATTCTCCGCCTCTTTTGTTGCATAGCTTGGAGATCAACCTCCTGTACAGCCACGAATTTTCGTGAGTGTTGCTTCCAGTAAAATGACCCTAAATGAGTACACAAATAACGTATGAATAAGAGCTAATTCGTGAGATTGACATGTGAATGCATATTAATTTAGCAGCAAAGTTTGACATTGTTTATGGTTATAGTTTGAAATGTGGGACTTCATAAATGTTGATGCAGCAATTTAAAGCCCACTATATTTGCAGCCTAATTGTGTAGCAACATAAACGTTCATCATCTAATTAGCACCGGTGTTGGGAGTAACGCGTTACAAAAGTAATGCATTACAGTAACATATTACTTTTTGCTGTAACGCAGTAATGTAAGGCATTACTAATCAATTTCCAGTCATATTTTACTCGGTACATGTTCAGTAACGCTTGCGTTACAACACACTTTTGAAAAATCAAGTATTACCTGTTCATCAGTCAATAGCCGCGTGTGGTGCACAAGTTTTTGATTTATTTAATTCATCTGAAAAATGAATGCCATTTTACAGTATTTTATTTTACTTTTTGTTTTTAAAGATATGGAATGAGAAATTTTAACTGTTTTTGAGATTATTATTTCAGCATAAAACAATTGTAGTAAAGTAAAGTGAATTTGGTGTTGTTCACATAAACACACTGACACAGGCACTGAGGGTTTGAATATTGAGTTTACTGAGGAATAAAACAGTTTTCACAGTTCCTCTATAGGCTACAGTATGGCAGCTCATTGTGTGTCTGTTATTATATCATACAAACTATTTTCTGCATGCGGTCGGTTAGTGTTTAATTTTAAAGGGTTCCAGAGGGTCACTGGCGGTTTTAGGGTACTGGACTCCGAGCACAGTCAGTTTCTCTCCATGGCAGGAGAGAGCTTGAAATATCATCACATGAAGGTACTTCTCTACTCCGACCTTCACCTGAGAGAGAGAGAGAGAGAGAGAGAGAGAGAGAGAGAGAGAGAGAGAGAGAGAGAGAATACACATGCATTTATGTGATCTCTTCCACGTAAAACTGTAGTCTGTTCACATTGATCCATGACACCGCGAACATATTTCTACGAGTTCTGCTACAGTGACCATTGCAAACTAGATTTGAGTGTCCAGCAACGCTACACAGTTGAGAAAAGTTTTCTGTTATACAAATGCAGAGAAACTTTATACAGTGAAGTTTTTTACAGTGAAGAAATTGTATCTTTCAGAGAGGACGGAAAAATGACACATCACACCCGTTTAGGACACACTGTCTGCCATAGTTCGCTTGTTGATATTAGAAACATACAAATTTTGCTGAAAGTATTTCTGTGAAACAATACAAAACACTCATTTACCTTGACCAGATAGTTTTTTCCTGCCACAATCTGATGCCTGAAGGTTTTAGGAATGCAAACATCAAAATGGACTCCAGCCTGCTTCCCTGCCTGAATAAACAAATACACATTTTAGGCCCTGTCCGCACGGAGACGCGTTTAGCTGTATACGTACAAATTTTTTTATCGGATCGGCGTTTCGTCCAGACGGATCCGGCGTTTTGGGACATATTGATCTAAATTATTATTTTAAAAAGATTTCGTTTATTGGTCTCTAGGGAGGTACGTCTATCAGTCAGATATCATAAAACTCAAGTGAAATGTTTTGTGATTTGAAGTGAAAAGGAAAACATTTTTTTTTTAAATAACACATTTTACAGCATCAAAATAGATAATTTTACTTGGCTGTGTTTTAACAAAAACACATTTACTACAAGAGTGATTTTCTGTCTCTTACCTCAGTGCAGATGTTCTCCACATCTGCATTGACAGGCTCCTCTGTGCTCCATCCTCCCAAAATTTGCTTTGCATCAGTCATTGTGCTGGTGATCAAATCTGGATAATAAACTGTATTATCAGGCAGTTTGTCTCACAGATTGATTCTGATCCACTATTTATGCTGCCAAAATCGCATGACGTCACATTGTAATTCCATGTGTTCACATCAAAGGGAGTGAATGAATAGGCGGAGTTTCTCTTTGGGGTGTTGTGTAATATTCAGTTCCTGTGAAACAGAAAAGAAGATACTCTGAAGAACATTGGGAACCATTTAAACTAATATTGGTGCTGATTGACTTCCATTGTATGTACAAACAACATAACTGACGCATTTTTCAAAATATGTTCCAGAGAAGAATGAGTCACACAACTTTGAAACAACATGAGTGCGACAGAATTGTTATTTTTGAACGAACTATCCCTTTAAAATTGACCCACAAAAGGATAATGTTTTTTTTTAATTTAGTTAACAAAATACAGAGCAATGTTTAACAGTTTAGAGAATCTGAGATAACATGTTTTCTATTTGAATATTTTGTAAAATGTAATTTATTCCTGTGATAATAGCTGAAAGTTCACCATCATTACTCCAGTCTTCAAAGAATTGATGAATAAATTTTTTTTTTTTTTAAATAATCAGTATCTTCTACAGAGTACAAATTTTTAGAGTAAGAAAAGAAAAACATTAAAAAATGTGTTTTTGTGTACAGATACAGTATGTGTGCGGATCATCTGATCATGTCTTCTCGCTTAAATGTCATTATCAAATACAAATGTGGTTTGCATGATCTCTGTCAACATGAGCGCTTTACTCTTCAAAATAAAGCTTCTTTATTGGCATCGATGGTTCATGAAGAAACTTGAACATCCATGAACCTTTCTATTAACAAAAAGTTATTTATAGTGGATTTTTTTAAAAGATTTTTTTTAAATGTTTTTCACTCTAAAAGAAGGTTCTTTTAAAAACTGTTCACTAAACAAAAATAGTTCTTCTATCCGGCATCGCTGTAAAAAAAAACATTTTGGAAGCTTTATTTTTAAGAGTACAAGATGTTATAATTTGAGAAATGTTTCAGATGCTTCAGAAATAATTCTAATATGCGTAAAAGTGCGTATCTATACCACGAATTTAATTTCTCCATATATACGCCAAAAATGGTTTTTGCGTGCATATGCTACGCACTGTAAACCCCTTGGGTAGGATTAGGGTGTGAGTGCGTCTTACACGCCATAAAGTGCGTATCATATACACGCAAAAACTATTTTTAGCGTATAAATGACACGAGAAATTAAATTCGTGGTATAGATGAAATTGTTTACACACACATGACTATGTTGTTGTTGCCGTAGAATAAATAATCAATGTACAAATGAAACAAACTGGCACATTATTATCAGTGTGAATCATTGACGGTGACGAACGCAGCATTCATATAAATAATAATGTTAGGACTGTTTCAAAAAAATCATTTTATGACTGTATCATTTATCTCTTAATTCCTTTCATAACTTTTTTAATTTCCCTTGCTTTTATTTTGTGTTTATTTTCTATGCAAAGCTCTTTGAATTGCCATAGTGTGATTATTTTAATTCCTTTCTATGTAAAGAATTTTGAATTGCCACAGTGTATGAAATGTGCTATATAAATAAACTTGCCTTGCCTAATGGTGCGTTCACACCGGACGCGAATAGCGCGTCAGGCGCGAGTGATTTCAATGTATGTTAACGGTACTGATCCACTTGTCCGTGCGACACTTCAGTCGCGCCGCACTCCACTTTATTCCTATGGGTGACGTCACGCGACTTTAACGCGCCCGCAAAGCATCCCGGGAAGGCGGCGCTTCATTGTGAAAAATGCTGCGCGTCAAAAAGCTGGCCGATGCCCATCTTTATGCAAATGAATCCGTCAAACGCGACGCGTCTATCCAATAGAAGTAGTCTCTCGAGGGGCCTTTGTTCTAGACTGGCTGCTGGGTCAAAACCACGCCCATAGCGGTAAACTTGAGGAACGCCCATCAACTAACAAATGTGGAGAGGCGTGCGACACCACGCTTCAGTCGTGTCGCAAAAGTGGATCAGTACTGTTAAGTCAATGCAAAGACGCGTTACGCGCGTAAAAAATTCCTGCGGCGCGAATGAGGCGTAGAGCGCGGCAGACGCGAATACGCCTCGTTCGCGCGAATGGCGCGAATTGAGCGTATGGCGCGTTAAGCACGTTACGCGCGAATGATTTACGGTACTGATCCACTTTTGCGACACGACTGAAGCGTGGTGTCGCACGCCTCTCCACATTTGTAAGTTGATGGGCGTTCCTCAACTTTACAGCTATGGGCGTGGTTTTGACCCAGCGGCCAGTCTAGAACAAAGGCCCCTCGAGAGACTACTTCTATTGGATAGACGCGTCGCGTTTGACGGATTCATTTGCATAAAGATGGGCATCGGCCAGCTTTTTGACGCGCAGCATTTTTCACAATGAAGCACCGCCTTCCCGGGATGCTTTGCGGGCGCGTTAAAGTCGCGTGACGTCACCCATAGGAATAAAGTGGAGTGCGTCTTTGCATTGACTTAACATTGAAATCACTCGCGCCTGACGCGCTATTCGCGTCCGGTGTGAACGCACCATAAGCGTGCATTTCTGAGCGTTATTCCCTGTTCTGTTTCTCCGTTTCCCTGGACTCTCGACCTTTGCCTGTATCCTGGACTGTTTGCGAACCTGTGCTGCCTGTCTCGACCTACGCCTGTTTACACCATGAGTTATTGGATTGCCCTTGTTTATTTGTGTACCTGGTTTATTTCTGTTTATGTTCAAGTTATAATAAATTTCTGCACATGGATCCGACCGCCTCTGTCCGTACGTTACAACCAAAGTGAATGAATACATCTTATATATATATATATATATATATATATATATAGGTTTTCTTGTTTTTCCAGAAAAACAAAGCAAAAACGTTTTGACATATATTTCACAACATATGCATTTTGTGTGGGCTGCGCTTCAGTGAAGTTTCATCAGAAACATTTTGAAATCCATCATCCGTGACACTGTAGGCCTACATGTCAACCATGATGTCAACTGGCAAATGCAACTCCAAAGAAAAATATAAAACTGAAGATACTGAAAACAGCCGCATGACGTCTCATAAACAGCTTTCAGTTCACATAATCACAGGCTTTACAGGTAAAAAAAAATGCAATTTGGGACTTTATGTTTAGGAACATTTTGTCCCAATCTTCAAGCAGATCCTTAAAAAAGTAAAAAAAAGATGAAAGAAAAATATCAATAATTTCCTAACAATACTTAGAGTAAACCTCTAAAAAACATTGCTCAAAATATTTATTTTTTAAATAATATTTTTAAGTTCAACACATTTCACCACAGCAAACACTGCCTGAGACATAGTAAAGGGGGAACAATAAATAATACAAAAATCAAGTATGACAACACAATATAAATAGATGTATATATAAAAAAAAATGAAAAATACAATTGAACCAACAAAAAATGACAGGAAAAAAAAAAAAAAAATTATACCATTATCACTAATCCAAGCTATCAATTGTTTTTTTTTTTTTTACGAATAGTTAACAAGTAAAAAAGTCTTTTTTTACAAAAGGCTTTTTAATTTACATGTGACTTTAAATTACAATATGTGACTCAATTCAACAGCTTTATTATGTGACGGTCTCATAAACAACCGGTGTAATCTCCTGCATTTGAAGAAGAGATGAGAATAAACTGAATTAATAAGGTGTGATATGTAAGCTGTGTAAGATCTTTAGCTGAATCACTCTTGTCCTTTTGCACAGAGCAAGTCAGGATCTGAGGGGAAAAAGTTTTGCTTCTATATGGGTTGTATTTAAACATTACAGGCTCAAACATGTAAGTTATACATGAACAGAACAATTTACATATGAAATGTATGAACATTTAAATCACTTTATGCACAATGTTCAATTTATCCTGCCATTCGCACCAAAACTCCTGGGCCCGGTTCCCCAAAACGTTCTTATCGCTAAGTAGCCTAGTTCTTAACCTATTCCTTAACCTCTCTCTTAACCTGATGGCACGATTCCCGACACGTTCGTACGCTAAGTATATCTTCTGTAAGTCACACTTTCGTAAGGTTGGTCTGGACCATTCGTAAGCTCTCTCTTAGCGTTGTTTGAGCTCAAGACGCTAGTCGCCGCCACTGTGCAGCAGTCTTTAGAAATCAGCGCAGCGCAGTACAAGTCAAACTATGGTATGTTGACAATGTTGTGGCTCAACAATGATTTTATGTTATGGACATTTTAAGACTAATAATAAAATATGTTTGCAATGGATACAGGCCTATTTATGAAGTTGACTTTATTTGGTATCAGAACTAATATGGTGGTAATTAGCCTAGGCTATTTCGCAATGTCACTAAAGCATTTAAATTGGCAATCACTTTTGATAATTAAAATCTGGCAAACAATTTAGCTCTAAATGGCTAAGATCTATAAATGGGTAAGCATGGTGGCGTCCAGTAAGCGATCAACTATGGCAGCGATCCAACATGTCCTTGTATTGAATCAAAGACGGCGCCGGCCGCGGAGCCGTTTAGTCCACGGATGTCAATTTTTTTATTCGGCAAAACTTAAGCCCTTTTGACATTTTGCCTGACGTGGCTATATTAAAAAAAAATTCGCCTCCCAAGACAACTCATTATGCAGCTGCTGGACCTTCTCAGACCTGCGCTTACCACCATATTCTGTATCTAACTCTCTCTCTCTGTTCATGTAGACCAATGGCAATCAATAGGCCTACCGCATTAAACAACTGTAGTAAGTAACTGCAGCTGCTTGCCAATCAATTCTGATTGTAAAGTACCTTACCATTAATATAAAAGTGTATTACATAATTTTTGGAAGTCGTTAAACCCATGTCAAGCGGCACAAGTGGCACAACGGGATAAGGAGGGTGGATGATTAGCGAGGGATACCCGGTTCGTCTACCCGTCACAACATATCGTGTGAACATATACTGACAATTTGATAATTTAATTAATAGTCTATATTTTACTGATAACTTAAACTATGTTAAAATAAATGTTACTGGAATAATTTGAGGAATGTTTCATTTGCATAGAACGTGTTGTCTTTCTTAACGCCGTATTGCTCCTTCGCGTGAATTGGAAAATCGATTCCTGAGCAATCGATGCCAACTAATTCAGCACCTTCACTTGGGACAGCGCCTTTGTAACGTCGAACGTAAGAGGCAGCGTCTTAAGAAGCTTCCTAAGGGACACTTCGGGGAACACACATAAACAACTTTGGTATAATATATATTTTCGAGTCTTCTTAGCGCGCTAAGATTGAGCGTTATCGGGGAACCGGGCCCAGATTAGTAGTAGATTTTACTGAGACCTGTTCTGAGGCTGATTGGTGTATTCATCTGCATACTGCTGTAAGGATTGATTTTCCTGCTTAAATAAAATAACAAAGACATTTGTTTTATTGTTTTCCACCCCCTCTTTCTTCCACAAGGAACATTTGGAATTCCTAAAGACACAGGGGTGCTGACTGCTGATAAGACTCAAGGCCAAACTGGGTGTACTTCGGGGGTCTATGAAATTGTCCCACCTTTTTTACGTTGGGGGAAGTTGTATTTATCTGATTGGTCAGTTTAAATGTCTCACATTTGGGTTATAGTCACATGGTCAGAGAAAGGATAAAAGGGGACTCTTTCTATGCTCTGTCTTTTTCTATGCTCTGCTCTCTTCTGACTCTCTGGGTCCCTTTCTTGGGTCTCTCTCTCTCTCTCTCGCTAGGGATTGTGGGTAGTGGGAAGAATTAGAGTTCGGGAGCACATGAGAGTTTGTTTACTTTAATCTTGTTTTTTCGTTTTCTTTTTTATAAGATTTCGTTAAAGAGTTTAGTTTATTTAACAAACTTATTTTTGAACGCCGACTGAGGTCGGCAAACCTAGATAAATGGGGTCAAGCGGAGATTTCTCACGCTTGACTCTTAGACACGGTTTGAAATGCACACCTGATGATTCAATATCTGTGGAAGATGTGGTGGTTGCAGTCAGCGAACAGGTTGGTGGGTTAAATATCAAGTCAGCTTCAAGGATGAACAAATTGTTGTTGTTTTTCTTGCCGATGTTCAGATGGTTGATGGTTTGGTTGAACGCGGAATTACGATTAACGATATGTTTGTGCCAGTACTGCCGTTATCGAGTCCATCTAAGAAAATCGTACTGTTGGAGCTACATTAGTTTGCTTTCAGTAGTGGTAATTTTGTTAATTAATTTGTTTATTATTATTATTTTGTTCACATTAGTAATATATATTTTGGTAATGTTCTTTTGTTTGTTTGTTTAGTTAATTGTTTTTATTTATATGTTTAGTCTTTATTTTTGGTTAGTTTAATAATTGCAATGTTGATTTAGACACCTGAGGGCAGTATTGGGCACAGGTGAGGGTAAATATAGGTAGGAAGTAGGAGGTGGCCTGTAGCACCTGGGTGATGGGCACATGGTTTTTTACCAGCGCGAGAGATGCTGTATTGCTTGCTCAGTTGGATCAAATAAACCACCCACAAACCCTGAATCCAGCCTTGAATTTGATTTATTTCTTGCCTGCGTACATCACCTGCCCAGAGTGCTAGAAGTTGTCGTTTGAAGGTTTGATTTAAGTTTAATTTCCTTTTGTTTGTTGACAAACGGCCACTACAACAAGTAAAAAACCCGCTCATTGATTAAAGAAAGAAGAAGAACTTTCCTTGGAATTAGCTTCGGATATTATTGGGATACCCGATGGAAAATCAGTATGGATTGTTTTATTTACCATTTATGGATTATCTGCTGGCATGAGACAGAGGCCTTGCCCGAGCTAAGAAATCTCCAGTTGGTATGTACTGCAAGAAATGCCGTATAGGAAAACGGTTTCATGAAGAGGTACGTGATCTTGAACTGCTTTAATTGGCTGTGCGCTTGTTGAATTATCAACCCACTGGGTGGCCTATACATTCATAAAAGGGTAAAGCCAGTGCTGTGTGTGCTTGTGTGGATGAAGAGGATTTGTTGTATAAAACAAAGTTGTTTCGATAAAGATCGCCATCTTTGCTAACCTTGTTGCCCGATTGTGAACATTCACTGATATTGTCAACAATTAGGCTACAAGTTTGCAACAAAATGACTGATGTGGAGAGGCCGGAATCAAAGCGGTCAATCAAATTGACTTCTAAAGGAATGTGCTTTTACATACAAACTTGTCAAGAAAAACGCACTGCAAAAACTAACCAGGCTAAGAAGCTTATGGATAAAATCCGTGCCTTAATGGAATTAACTGAAAATGCCGACGTGGTGAACACTCAGCTCGCTTTGTTCATTAAGTGTTATGAAGAAGCACTCGATATACATGAAACATTTATGGAATTGCCTCTACCAGATGATGAAATACTCACCACTAAAACTAAAACCTTTGAGGAGAAGATGAAATCATGTCATGCATTTGTTGAAGATGTGAAGGAGTGGCTGTCTAAAGCTGGTTATCCATACTCGCAGCCAAAAGAACCTATCGACGCAGGATGTGTTGACGATGGAATACAACCTGAAGACAGTATTTCTAACGTCTCAAGTGTAGGAGCAAGTTCTGTAAAATCACGCACCACCGGCATATCAAAGATTTCTGCAACATCCACGGCGCGCATTAATGCGGAGGCCGAGAGAGCAGCTCTTCTTAAACGCTCCGAAGCTTTAAAAAGGAAACATCATATAGAAGCGCAGGAGGAAAGGCTTCGTAGAGAAAAAGAGCAATTAGCGCTTGAAACAGATTTGGCAGCTACAACTGCAAGGCTTCAAGTTTTTGAAATTAATTCATCACAGTGCGGTTCAAGACGATCTGATGGAATGAACTCTTATTTGGAGAGGAGCAAAGCTCAAAGATCCATCGGTTTAGATCCTCTTGTCAAAGCTTTTGTCCCACATGAAAATGATGTTCTTGCTGTACCTGATCCTGCAACAGTTGTTAGGCCAAGACAAGGATTTGCTGAGCAAATGTATGGAAGGCCGTTTGGGCCAGAAGCTCCGTATCAAGAAGTACAGACTGCAAATGGACGTCAAATGGGACATATGTTAAACTCTCAAACTCAAAGCGGTAACAACAAAAATGACATGGTGGGCATTATGCAAAAACAAAACGAAATCACTGCACTGTTGGTTCAGCAAAATATATCCTCTGTTCTTCCTCCAAGAAATCTGCAAGTTTTTGATGGAGACCCTCTTCAATATAAATCCTTCATTAGAGCCTTTGAAAATGTAGTGGAGAAGAAAACGAATAATCCCAGCGACTGTTTGAGCTTCCTTGAACAATACACTAGGGGGCAGCCAAAGGATCTTGTGCATAGTTGTCAGCATATGCCTCCAGATCAAGGCTATCACAGAGCCAAGAGTCTTCTTGCTCAGCACTTTGGAGATGAACATAAAATTGCATCTGCCTACATGGAAAAAATATTTAACTGGACACCCGTTAAAGGTGAAGATGTAAAAGGATTACAATCATTCTCTCTGTTTCTCAGAGGATGTTCAAACCTAACAGAACAAGTAATGTATATGAGGGAACTGGACTTACCAGCTAACATGTGGAGTATCATTTTAAAACTTCCTTACAAACTAAGAGAAAACTGGAGGAATATTGCATGTGATCTGCAAGAAAGAAGTGGACAGAGGGCTACATTCATTGATCTTGTAAATTTTATTGAGAGACAAGTGAAAATTGTTACAGATCCAGTTTTTGGAAACATTCAAGATCCTCAACATCCTAATGTCAAGGCCTCCTGTAGCAGTCAGCTACGACAAAGAAGGAAGGAAAGCAGCTACGTTACGAATGTCACTCCTGTGAGGGAAGAAGCTATGGCACGGCCTGCAGAACATGGCACACCCTCCACTCATTGCTGTCTTTTCTGCCTGCAGAGAAACCACACACTAGGTCAGTGCTCACAGTTTAAGGCCAAGGCACACCGGGACAAGATCAACTTCATTAAGGACAAGGGTATTTGTTTTGGTTGCCTGAAGGTAGGCCACACGAGCAAGGACTGCAGGAGTCGATTGGATTGCCATGTATGTCATCAGAAACACCCCGGGGTCCTTCATATAGAAAGACAGGATAAAGGCACATCTGTAAGACAAGCCAAACTACCTGTGAGCCTTTCAAGTGATTCAATCGTAACCTTTCAGACGTGTGGCCATATTGGGGCCGGTGTGGAAGATGATTCTACCTTCTCTATTGTTGCAGTAAAGGTTAGAAGCAAACTGACTAATAAGATCATGCAGACATATGCTTTTCTGGATCCTGGCAGTTCCGGCACATTCTGTACAGAAACCATGGCGAAAAGGTTAAATTTGCGAGGTAAGAAGACAAGCATTTTGTTGAGAACAATGGGCCAACGAAAGGTTGTGAATGCTCATGTTTTGTCAGGTCTTGAAGTGTCTGGCATGGGTGTTGAAGATTTCATAGAGCTTCCTGATGTTTTGACTCAAAGAACTATACCTGTGTCTACACTTAATATTCCACGACAAGCAGATATTGATCCATGGCCGTATTTGAAGGATGTAACACTCTATGACATTCATGCAAATGTAGATCTGCTTATTGGAACTGACGCCCCTAAGGTTTTGGAGCCGTGGGAAGTAATAAATAGCCTAGATGAGGGCCCATACGCTGTCAGAACCAGGGTTGGCTGGGTCATTAATGGTCCTCTTCATGGTGGAAGCTGTAGAGGTAAGAGTGGTTATTCTGCTGTAACAGCAAATCGCATCTCTGTTGAACATCTGCAAGAAATGCTTGTTAAGCAGTATCACCATGACTTTAATGAGAAATCATCAGAAGAGCAGATTGAAATGTCCAGAGAAGATATTAAGTTCATGGATATTGTCAGTAGCACAGCAAAGCTAATTGGAGGTCATTACTGTATTGATTTGCCATTCAGAAAGGAAAATGTAACCCTGCCGGATAATCGTTATATAGCAGAACAGCGCTTATGTAGCCTGAAAAGAAAGTTTGACAGGAACAGTGTTTTTAAGGAGGAATATATCACGTTCCTAAATGCAATAATATCACAGCGACATGCTGAGCCAGTTCCTCTTGACCAGCTGACACAGAACAATGGGAAAGTGTGGTATATACCTCACCACGGTGTGTATCATCCTCAGAAGGGCAAGCTAAGAGTTGTTTTTGACTGTGCAGCCTCATACAAAGGAACATCGCTCAATAGTCAGCTTTTGCAAGGCCCCGATTTCACCAACAGCCTCATTGGAGTTTTAGTCCGATTTAGGCAGGAGCCTATTGCAATAGTGGCTGATATCCAATCTATGTTTCACCAGGTTCATGTCTCAAATAAGCACGTTAACTTTCTCCGCTTCCTCTGGTGGCCAGGTGGTGACACTGCACAGGCTTCGCAGGAATATCGCATGAAGGTACATCTATTTGGAGCTGCATCATCGCCAAGCTGTGCCAATTATGCCTTAAGGAGAACTGCAGATGACAACGCAGAACACTTCCCTCCAGAGGTTGTGAGTACAGTGAAAAACAATTTTTATGTTGATGATTGCCTCCGTTCAATGGCCTCAGAAGAGGAAGCTAGGAAAATGATCGAGGATTTAACTGCACTTTGTCAGAAAGGAGGATTCACTCTGTCAAAGTGGGTCAGCAATAGTCGTGCAGTGTTGCGCTCTGTCAGCGAAGTCCACAGAGCAAAAGACATGATGGAGCTAGATTTGGATACAGATCAACTTCCTGTTGAACGTACATTAGGACTACAAAGGTACGTTGAGACTGACCAATTTGGATTTAAGGCCTCAGCACACGAGCAACCACGGACGAGAAGAGGAATTCTTTCGGTGGTCAGCTCCCTTTATGACCCATTGGGCTTCCTTGCTCCATTCAGCATGATGGCTAAGTTGTTACTGCAGGAACTCTGTAAAAGAAACCTAGGATGGGATGAAGATATTCCCCATGTTCTCGCTAAGCAATGGGCTGGTTGGTTGGAAGATCTCCGCAAGGTGGCAAAGTTTAAGATCGATCGTTGCATTAAGCCTAACGACTTTGGCAACCCTGTCACTATACAGCTTCACCACTTCTCTGATGCCAGTGAGGTTGGGTATGGAGCTGTCTCTTACTTAAGACTGGAAAGGGATAATAAAGTGCATGTTGCATTTATGATGGGGAAGGCCAGAGTTGCTCCGCTGAAGCAGATGACAATTCCTCGCCTGGAGCTAACAGCTGCAGTCCTCGCTGTAAGAGTAGACCGCATGCTACGGAAGGAGTTGCAACTTAGGCTGGAGAAGTCAGTTTTCTGGACCGACAGCACAACAGTCCTTAAATATATATCAAATGAAAACCGGCGATTCTATACCTTTGTGGCCAACAGAATTGCAGTCATCAGGGAGGCAACTGATATTGATCAGTGGAGGTATGTGGGGACAAAGGAAAACCCAGCAGATGAAGCGTCAAGAGGAATGAGGGCAGAAGATCTCCTGAATGGAAGGAGATGGATAATGGGACCTGATTTCCTTTATAAGTCCAAGGATGGGTGGCCTAAATTAGATGTAGACCTTCAGGTGATTCCTGGCGCTGACCCTGAGATCAAAAGGGTCTTGACAGTGAATGCTGTTGTTAAAGACACAGACAATGCTATGGGCCACCTGATTCATTACTTTTCATCTTGGAAGAGATTGCAGGTAGCTGTAGCTTGGCTTCTTAAGATCAAAGATACTCTTGTGTTATTGGGACATAGGAGAAAGGAGCTTTATGCCTCTGCTGACCTCAGTATGGACACTACAGACTGTCATCAACAGGTGGAAAGCCAAATGCAGAGCTTTAAGGCTACGCTCAAAGGACAGAGTCTGACGCCTCAAGATGTGACCAGGGCAGAGCTGTCAATCATCCGGTATGTACAACATCAACGGTTTAAGGATGAAATTACCTCGCTGCAGAGTGGTGTGAAATCCATATCCAAGGACAGTCCACTGTATAGATTGGACCCAGTGATGGATGGTGAGATTCTCAGAGTGGGTGGTCGGTTAAGCAAAGCCTCACTGCCAGTGGAATCCAAGCGTCCTGCTATTCTGTCAAAAGACCTGCATGTATCAACATTAATTCTGCGCCATATTCATCAGCAGATAGGTCATACTGGAAGAAATTATATGTTGTCCAGTTTAATGCGGAAGTATTGGATTATAAATGCAAACTCTGCTGCAAGAAAGGTTATATCAGATTGTGTTGTTTGCAGACGCAACAGAGGAAGACTCCTTGAACAAAAAATGGCGGACTTACCAGCTGAAAGAGTGTTGCCTGATGAAGCCCCTTTCACTCATGTTGGCATTGATTATTTTGGGCCCATTGAAGTTAAAAGAAGCAGAAGTCTTCTCAAAAGATACGGAGTGCTCTTCACCTGTATGACCAGTCGTGCTGTACACTTGGAAGTAGCATACACGTTGGATACAGACTCCTGTATAAATTCTGTGAGAAGGTTCATCTGCAGACGAGGCCCAGTTTCAACTCTCAGGTCTGACAACGGAACTAACTTTGTTGGAGCCAGCCGTGAACTCAAGGAGAGTCTGACTGCTCTGAATCATGGTAAAATTCAAGGAGCCTTTCTTCAGGATGGTATAGAATGGAGATTTAACACCCCATCAGCTTCCCATCAAGGCGGCGTTTGGGAGCGCTTGATTCGCTCAGTGAAGAGTGTTCTTACCTCAGTCCTTAAACAGCAGACCCTGGATGATGAAGCGCTCCAAACAGTTTTTTGCGAAGTTGAAGCAATATTGAATGATAGGCCTATTACAAGGGCCTCAGATGATTCAAATGACCTGGAAGCTTTGACGCCGAATCACATTCTGTTGTTGAAAGGTAAACCAATTATGCCACCAGGATTGTTTGACAGAAATGATCTGTATGTCAGAAAAAGATGGAAGCAGATACAGTACATGGCGGAACTCTTCTGGAAGAGATGGATTCTTGAGTACCTGCCATTGATGCAACAGAGACAAAAATGGACAGCACTAAGAAGAAACCTTACACCTGGAGATGTTGTTCTTGTGGCAGATGCTACAGCTTCAAGAGGCTCTTGGATGATGGGGAAAGTTTTGGATGTCAGATCAGATGTGAATGGGCTTGTGCGCTCTGTCCGCCTCCAAACGAAGACCAGCATCTTAGAGAGGCCTGTGACGAAGCTGTGCCTGCTGCTGGAGGCGGCAGTATGAACACATGAAGTTACTCTCTCTCTTTCTCCTTGTCTGCCTCTATTATTCTCTTTCTTTCTCTTTTCCTTGCAGGTGCGGCAAGACGTCTGCGCCTTATATATTTAAAATACATAGTGCGTAGCTCCGTTTTTGAGAGTTCAGTAATTGTGATAATGCACAATTAGGGGCCGGAGTGTTGGAGCTACATTAGTTTGCTTTCAGTAGTGGTAATTTTGTTAATTAATTTGTTTATTATTATTATTTTGTTCACATTAGTAATATATATTTTGGTAATGTTCTTTTGTTTGTTTGTTTAGTTAATTGTTTTTATTTATATGTTTAGTCTTTATTTTTGGTTAGTTTAATAATTGCAATGTTTGATTTAGACACCTGAGGGCAGTATTGGGCACAGGTGAGGGTAAATATAGGTAGGAAGTAGGAGGTGGCCTGTAGCACCTGGGTGATGGGCACATGGTTTTTTACCAGCGCGAGAGATGCTGTATTGCTTGCTCAGTTGGATCAAATAAACCACCCACAAACCCTGAATCCAGCCTTGAATTTGATTTATTTCTTGCCTGCGTACATCACCTGCCCAGAGTGCTAGAAGTTGTCGTTTGAAGGTTTGATTTAAGTTTAATTTTCTTTTGTTTGTTGACAAACGGCCACTACACGTACTATCGAACGTTCCTCCGTTCATAAAGAACGAAACTATCCAAGGCGTTCTTGAAATATATGGCAGATTAACAGCACCTATAAAAATGATTCCGTTGGGTCTGACAAATCCGAATATCAAGCACGTTATGTCTTTTAGACGCTTTACGTACATGATATTGAATGAGCAACAAGATCCGCTCAATTTAGCAGTAAAACTCAAAAACGAAGGCAAAGATTATAGGCTACAATCTTTATTAGCTCAGATCACATCCGGTGTTTTGCGTGCGGAGGACACGGGCATGTTAGGCAAACATGTCCAAATAAACAAACAGATAAGTCATCTAATCCGCAAATAATTGAGCAACACGTTGGACAAGATAATGTTCTTGTTCCTGCTGTTGAAACAGCACCTAAAGAAAACACTGATGTAGGCTTAATAAGAGACGTAGAAAATCATGATACGGGTGAGGAGATTGTAAATCTAGCAAGTGTAGAAAAATCCACTCTGATTATAAATGAAGAGGACAAACAATTAGAAAAAGAGCAAACAGTTATAGAAGATGATAAAACAGAAGGTGAAAGAGAGGAAGCTGAGGAAGAAAGCTATACCCAGATGTCCAATGTGAGTTCTGGATATGCTATTTCTGAAAATGATTCAGATCAGGATCTTGAGAGTACAGATAGTCTTTCTGATGTAAATGATGCTGAAAGATCGGAGTCGCTTGGCTCTAGATTGTACACAGTAAAGCAAATCAATGACTTTCTAGATAGTACTAAGGGAGTTCGCAAACCACAAATAGAGACGTTTTTCCCTGATTTGAGGCGATTTTTGGTGACATGTAAAATGGCAATGAACAAAGCAACCTTTGAGGAACTAAGTAGACAGAAGCGTTATCGCCTTAAGAAAATAATAACAAAGGTAAAAAACACGGTAAAACATAATGTAAAGAAGGTTTGAATATTCTTTTCTTTTTTTTTAAATGGAGAGAAGAGAATTTATAGCCTGTGTTTGGACGCTTTTTGTCTCTTTATTAATAGTCAGCATCATGGCATCCTTAAACTTTGGATCTTTGAATGTTAATGGGTGTCGTGGTGCTGAAAAAAGGTGTGCTTTGTTTGATTTTTTTTAATTGGAAAAAATCTGGTATAGTTTTTCTGCAAGAAACACACACAGATTTGAATAATCAGGTGCAATGGCTAAGTGAGTGGAAAGGTAAAACTTTCGTTAGCCATGGTTCAAATGTTAGTGCCGGTGTAGCAGTTCTTATTTCTTCAGATGTACAAGTACAAGATAGCAGAGCTGAAGAAGTTATACCTGGCAGAATGCAAATTATAGAATTTAAGTTATATGAGTTATTTTTTTCTCTTATTAACATTTATGATCCTAATGACGGTGTAGAAAGAGTTTCTTTTTTCAAAAAATTAAAAAATGTTATTTCAAAAATTCCAAATAATAGAATAATAATTTTAGCTGGTGATTTTAATTGTACTCTTGATTATACTATGGATCGGAATCATGTTGAACCTAATCTCAATTCGTCTGAAACTCTCAAAACTGTTATTCGTTTTCACAATCTTGTAGACGTTTGGAGAGAAGCCTTCCCTAGAGATAGAATATACATGGTTGAAAATTAATTCTGACACAGTCTCTGGTGCAAGACTTGATAGATTTTACGTTCAAAAGAATAATAGAGGAAGGTTTTTTAATAGTAAAATTTTGCCAACATCATTTTCTGATCATCATTATATTGCGGTAACTATGACCATAAAACAGAGCACTTCCCACCATCATATTGGGCGTTTTAACAATAGATTATTGCAAGATAAGTCTTTTGTACAATATTTTACTTTGTTTTGGAGAGAGTGGAGAGAGAGAAAGTTACAGTATAAAAATTTAGGCCAGTGGTGGGATACTGGAAAAGTACAGATCCAGCTTTTTTGTCAGCAATATACAAGGAGCCGTATGATGGAACTGAAAGAAAAGGTCCTGTTCTTGGAAGAGCAAATTCTCCAGTTAAGCAGTTCCATCAGTGATGGTGAAGAGACAGAAACTGCAAAAATGCTTAAAGAGTACAATTTGATTTTAAAGAATTTGTATGAAGAAAGAAGTCGCTGTGCGTCGATACGGGGAGAATATCTTCAGCTAAACAGCATGGATTCTTCAACAACTTTCTTTTTTTCATTGGAGAGGAATATTAGAGAAAAGAAAAATATAAATTATCTTAAATTGCCAAATGGAAAAGAAATAATGGAAAAGAAAGAAATAATTTCACAAACTTTACTTTTTTATGAAGATTTATATACAACACAACCTTGTGACCTTGAAGCAACAAATCAGCTTTTAGATGGACTTCCACATCTTACAAAAGAAGATAAAGCTGAATTAGACAAAGCCTTGTCATTTCACGAGCTAACTGAGGCTGTTCAGCAGCAATCCTCAGGGAAATCTCCAGGGTTAGATGGTTTGACTTCTGATTTCTACAAAGCCTTCTGGTCCCTCATCGGACAGGATCTGTATGCTGTATTTTGTGAAAGTTTTGAATCAAAAATCTTACCCCTGAGTTGCAGAAGAGCTGTAATCACTCTTTTACCCAAGAAAGGAGATCTTGGCCTATTAAAGAACTGGTGACCAGTTTCTCTTTTGGGAACTGATTATAAAATATTATCTAAAGCTCTGACAAATCGTCTCAAGGAATTTTTAGCATCCATTATTCACGAAGATCAGTCCTATTGTGTACCAAAGCTGTCTATATTTGACAATCTTTTTCTTGTGCGGGACATGTTGTATTTAACCGAACTGCATAAGTTTGATCTTGGTCTTGTTTGTTTGGACCAGGAGAAGGCCTTCGATAAAGTTGATCATGAATATCTGTTCAAAATACTTGAAGGCTTTGGCTTTGGAAAGCAGTTTACTTCATGGATTAGACTTCTGTATGAAGATGTTTATAGCATGTTGAAAATTAATGGAATACTGACAAGACCTTTTTCTGTACATAGAGGAGTGAGACAAGGTTGTAGTTTATCTGGCCTCTTGTACACAATTTCCATTGAACCAATGTTGAGGATGTTGAGGGAGAAGCTGCAAGGATTGACGGTTCCATCATCTTGCCTCTCGAATACTCTATCAGTTAAACTAACAGCTTATGCCGACGACATCACAGTGGTCATTAGATCTGAAGACGATGTTAAACATCTAATCTCATGTCTCAACACCTATGAGAGTGCTTCTTCGGCACGTGTCAATTGGGAAAAAACAGACACTTTATTATTAGGTCATTGGTTGAATCAGAATCTACCGCAACTTCCACATCAGTGCCTTTGGAATAAAGAAGGTGTAAAGATACTTGGACTGTTCTTTGGGACTGAACAGTTTATGGAAAATAATTGGGAAGGACTTCTAGAAAAAGTGACAGGCAAGCTCCAGAGATGGAAATGGATTCAAGCCCAGCTTTCTTACAGAGGCAGAGTGTTAGTAGTGAACAATCTAGCCGCCTCAATGCTGTGGCATCGTCTAACAGTGTTGGACCCTCCCAAAGAGCTTTTATTGCAACTTCAAAAAGCCTTTGTTGACTTTTTTTGGGGAGGCCATTATTGGCTCCCTCCAGGAGTTCTGTGTCTTCCAGTTATTGAGGGCGGTCAAGGACTAATTCATCTATCCTCTAGGGTGAAAGCCATGAGGTTACAGACTGCCCAAAAACTGCTTTATTCTTCTGACTCTATACCATGGATCAGTTTTGGTCTTGCCATTCTACGAGAGAAAAACAACATCGGTTTTGATAAACAAATATTTCTGAGCTCAGTAAATGTTGTAAAGGACATGTTTAAGATCAAGTTTTATGGATCTGTGTTTGAAGTTTGGAGTTATTTTAAGTTGGAGCGAAAAGGACATTTCGGCTTTAATGAACCACTTTTCACAATCCCTGGTTTTCCCATACTTTTATGCCTAACATTGATTTTTCCAGCTTTGGTTTAGCTGGTGTAACTAAAGTTGGAGATTTGATTGATTTGACTGATAGAGAGTGGGTTTCAGTACAACATTTAACTACAAAGATTGGAGGTAGATCAGAGAGAATTGTTGGGAATATATTGAAGAATCTGAAAACATCTTTTCCTACGTCTTTGTGGGAATATATAACCAATTTTATGTCTGGTAATAATTATTCAGAAGTTCTTTTTCCTGAAGTGTATATAACACCACAGGTAGACCAACATGAGAATGATAATGACGATAATGTGAACTTGTTGCTCTCTTTTAAAGGTTTACAAAGCCTTCCTTTTTCTGTTGTGAACAAGCAAAATTTATATAATGTTTGTGTAAAGTCTTTCTTTGCTGGACAATTAAGAGAGAGGAGAGATACAAAATGGAGATCTCATCTCTCATTGACAGAGAATAAATCACCTTCATGGCGGTTACTGTATAAAAACCCCCTACAAAAAATGTCTGGTGATTTACAGTGGCGGATTTTACATTGTGCATTACCAATAAAAGTTTTTTTGTTTAAATGTGAATATTCAGATTCTTCTTTCTGTACTTTGTGTAATGAACTTGACACAGTTTTTCATGTTTTCTGTGAATGTTGTAAATTATCTCCACTTTTTAATATTTTGGATAGAATTTTGAGCAGTTTAGGGATAATTTTTTCAAATACAGTGTTTATTTTTGGTTGTAAGTATTCTCGCGATAAGTGGGAAATCTGTACTTTTTCTAATTTTTTGGTTGGTCAAGCAAAATTAGCCATTTGGAAAGCGTATAGAATTGAAATGGAAGGACAAAAAGTTAATATGGTTAATTTATTCAAGGCCTTGGTTGAATCCAGGATAAGATTAGAATATGAATTTAATAAAATGAATTGTAATCTCCTAATGTTTGAGAAGAAATGGTGTGTAAACAAAAGTTTAATTTTTATAGAAGGTGAAGATCTTTTTTTTAAATGGTAATGTTTTGATAAAAAATTATGTTTTTTAGATGTTAAAAAAGTTTTTTAATGATGGAATAAATTGCTTTAAAAAGTCAAAAAGTATCTCTCTCTCTCTCTCTCTCTCTCTCTCTCTCTCTCTCTCTCTCTCTCTCTCTCTCTCTCTCTCTCTCTCTCTCTCTCACACACACTATTTTTAGTGTAACCATTACCATATTTTGTCATTAAACCTTTTCAATAATGTGCTAACTAGTTTTGATTTGGTATTGACTTTGAAGTGCTACTTATTGCAATACAATATTGTCACTCTATATAGCAACGCTCTCCCATATATTAAGCTATTGTAACTGCGCTTATTTCCGTCGTTGGTATAAGTGGCAGTGGGTGGAATAGACAAGAAATATACAGTTTTCTTCCATCTTGCTGACAACGTTTCTTTAGTCATTCGGCAGTCTTGCAGCCTTAACCCCTGCAGGATACCCACCCTTACAGTGGTGAAATAAAAACTGATATAAAATAAACTGTATTTTCTTTTGAAATATCTTTAGATGACAGATTTACGCTTTTGGGGAAATAATGTTTCTGTTGCTCAAACAGTAGAGCAAAGGCAAAGTCATGCAATTCCCAGGGAATTCATGATCTGATCAAATGTGTAGCTTGAATATTAATAATGCGTTAGTATTGTAATATTATTTTTTATTTTTTTTTATTTGTATTTTTTATTTTTAGGAATGACGCATACAGAGACACAAAAGACACTTTGAGAGAATAATTAAAGATGTGTCAGGCCACTTGCATTGATTGAAGACTGCTGGCCACTTCATTTAAAACGTCACTGTTGGTCGTAATACTCTGCATGTACAAACGACATTATGGGCTCGTTTTTCAGAGGAAGACAGTCTAAAAAATTCAAAAACACAATAATTTAGAAAGTATTTAATTTGGACATAATCTTCCTTGAATGTACAGTAACTGACTTTCATATTCAATCCATGAAGAGCAGCTGAATGGAGTCAGATATATTAAAATGAAAAAAAGAAAAGAAAATTCAGAAAGTTACACTTTTATGTATTTCGTAGAAAAAATGCACCCAACAACGTGTGGCAATTTAGATTACAGAAATACACCTTATGATAAATAGTGTAGAGTTCCTGTTGCTCAAACAGTAAAGGCAAAGTCATGGGTTCAATTCCCAGGAAATTCATGGACTGGAATTTATAAAATGTATAGGCTTCCCTGAATATTAATAATGCAAGTCACTGAGCAAAAGTGTTTATCAAATGCATAAATGTAAATGGTCATTCAAAGGCACTGATTCATACTTACCTGACAAATAGATACATAAACCAACTGTGAACATAAACTGGCCAACTGGAACAACTGGTTATGGTGAAATAAAATAAACTGTAATTTATTTTGAAATATCTTTAGATGACAGATATACGCTTTTGGGGTAATAATGTTTCTGTTGCTCAAACAAAAAAGGCAAAGTCATTGCAATTCCCAGGGAATTCATGATCTGATCAAATGTGTACCTTGAATATTAATAATGCATTAGTATTGTAATATTATTGTTTTTTGTTTGTTTGTTTGTTTTTGTTTTTTTAAGGAATGACGCGTACAGAGACACAAAAGACACTTTGAGAGAATAATTAAAGATGTGTCAAGCCACTTGCATTAATTCGACAGTATCAAATTCCTAATTTATCTTTGTAAACAATCAAGAACTTTTGTTGGCCAGAAACTGATACAACAACATAAAACAGTCTGAAGTGATTAAAAACTCACAAACAACAAGTGGAGATACTGAGACCAGCAGGTAAGTGATGAAGTTCCACACACACACATTTTGTTATATATATATATATATATAATACTGTTTGAGACTATAAGACTGCTAGAGGCCACTTCATTTAAAACGTCACTGTTGGTCGTAATTCTCTGCATGTACAAACGACATATGGGCTTGTTTTTCAGAGGAAGACAGTCTCAAAAATTCAAAAACACAATAATTTAGAAAGTATTTAATTTGGACATAATCTTCCTTGAATGTACAGTAACTGACTTTCATATTCAATCCATGAAAAGCAGCTGAATGGAGTCAGATATATTAAAATGAATGATAATAGAAGCAAAACTTTTTCCCCTCAGATCCTGACTTGCTCTGTGCAAAAGGACAAGAGTGATTCAGCTAAAGATCTTACACAGCTTACATATCACACCTTATTAATTCAGTTTATTCTCATCTCTTCTTCAAATGCAGGAGATTACACCGGTTGTTTATGAGACCGTCACATAATAAAGCTGTTGAATTGAGTCACATATTGTAATTTAAAGTCACATGTAAATTAAAAAGCAACGACTTTTTTACTTTTTAACTATTAGTAAAAAAAAAATTATATCTTGGATTAGTGATAAGTCACCCACTCTAAAAGGTTGGCATACAATTTTTTTTGTATTTTTTTTCCTGTAATTATTTTCCATTTATATTGTGTTGTCATATTTGATTTTTGTATTATTTATTGTTCCCCCTTTACTATGTCTCAGGCAGTGTTTGCTGTGGTGAAATGTGTTGAACTTAAAAATATTATTTAAAAAATAAATATTTTGAGCAATGTTTTTTAGAGGTTTACTCTAAGTATTGTTAGGAAATTATTAATATTTTTCTTTAATCTTTTTTTTTACTTTTTTAAGGATCTGCTTGAAGATTGGGACAAAATGTTCCTAAAAACATAAAGTCCGAAATTGCATTTTTTTTTTTTACCTGTAATCCTGTGATTATGTGAACTGAAAGCTGTTTATGAGACGTCATGCGGCTGTCTTCAGTATTTTCAGTTTTATATATTTTTTTGGAGTTGCATTTGCCGGTTGACATGTACAGTGTCACGGATGATGGATTTCAAACTGTATCTGATGAAACTTCACTGAAGCGCAGCACACACAAAATGCATATGTTGAGAGATATAATAAAGAAAAACATTATGCTTTTGTGGGTCAATTTTAAAGGTATAGTTCAACATACAACATGAGTGCGAATTGTAAATAACAATTCGCACTCATGTTGTTTCAAAGTTGTGTTACTCGGGGCACCAATGTTCGTTCAACTGGTTCCCAATGTTTTTCAGAATATCTTCTTTTCTGTTCCACAGAAGAATGAACAGTTTTTCTGAATATTACACAACACCCCAAAGAGAAACTCCGCCTATTCATTCAGTCTCTTTTATGTGATTACATGGAATTACAATGACGACTGACGTCATGCGATTTTGGCAGCATAAATAGTGGATCAGAATCAATCTGTGAGACAAACTGCCTGATAATACAGTTTATTATCCAGATTTGATCACCAGCACAATGACTGATGCAAAGCAAATTTTGGGAGGATGGAGCACAGAGGAGCCTGTCAATGGAGAGGTGGAGAACATCTGCATTGAGGTAAGAGACAGAAAATCACTCATATAGAAAATGTGTTTTTGTTAAAACAGATTAGTAAAGTTATCTATTCTGATGCTGTAAAATGTGTTAGCGAAAATATTTTTTATTTTTTATTGTACTTGTACTTAAAGTCACAAAACAGTTTTCTGATATCTGACTGATAGACGTACCTCACTAGAGACCAATAAACAAAATATTTTTTAAATAATAATAATATAATAATAATATAGATGAATATAAAAGGTGCATTTGTTTATTCAGGCAGGGAAGCAGGCTGGAGTCCGTTTTGATGTTTGCATTCCTAAAACCTATAGGGTTCAGACAATGTGTGGTGGAACAAACTATCTGGTCAAGGTAAATTAGTATTTTTTTGGTTTTTATGGATTTTGAGCTTGATGTTTTCATCACTTAAATACTTCTGGCACAATTTGTATTTTTCCCATACCAACAAGCAAACTGTGACAGTGTGTCCTAAACGGGTGTGATGTGTCCAGTAATTTTTCAGTCCTCTCTGAAAAGGTTAAGTGAATCAAGTCACTGTATAAAGTTCCTCTGCATTTGTATAAGAGAAAACTTCTCAACTGTGTAGCGTTTCTGGACACTCACATCTAGTCTGCAATGGTCACTGTAGCAGAACTCATAGAAATTTGTTTGCTGTCATGGAGAATGAATGTGTTTAGGTTGATATCAATGTGAACAGAGTTTTACATGGAAGAGATCACTTAAAATTCAAGTGTGAAAATATCTCTCTCTCTCTCTCTCTCTCAGGTGAAGGTCGGAGTAGATAAGTACCTTCATGTGAAGATAAATCGAGCTTTATTCTGCGGCGATAAAGTGACTGAAAACAGTGACCCAGCTGTGACTGGAGTCCAGTACCCTAAAACCAAAAGTGACCCTCTGAAACCCGAACATTTCTAACCGCACGCAGAAAATAGTCTGATATAATAACAGACACACAATGAGCTGCCATACTGTATAGAGGAACTATTGAAAACTGTTTTATTCCTCAATAAACTCAATAACTCAAAAACTCAGTGCCTGTGTCAGTGTGTTTATATGAACAACACCCAATTCACTTCACTTTACTAAAATGGTTTTATGCTGAAACAATAAACATTAAAACATTAACATAAAAAACAGTAAAGAGTGAATTACATTAATTTCATAATTTTAAGACTAAGATCTAAATTAATGTAATTTTAAAACATTTCTTAACATACAGACTGTATTTTTACATTATTATATGAACTGAAATCTTGTTCATCTCAAACTCACTTCATTACAAACCTGTACAGTTTCTCTTCTTCACTCAGTGTTCATGAGAGGAGCATTTTGAAAATTAAATTAATAAAACCCATAAACACTTAAAATATTTCACATGATATTGTATTTTTTATTTCCACTAAAAGAGAAGCGTTTAGCTCTGATCTGCCCTAGGAAGTGCAAATGTATGTCCAGGTATAACCATAAAAATATGACATTTATTTTTATGAGAGAGAGAGAGAGAGAGAGAGAGAGAGAGAGAGAGAGAGAGAGAGAGCTGTGGTTAATTTGTGGTTATCATGGTTTAACTACAATATCCATGTTTTATTTTTTATTTGTAGTAAAACCATGGTACATTTTTGTAAGGGGAGAGAGACAGGGCCAGCGTGTGTGCATTACCACAACCTTTATCTGAGAAGTTCACTAAATTCCCACTGTCTGGGAGTCACCATAGTATACAACTCATAGCTACCAGCATGCATTGCGGCATGAAGCATGTCACCATTGTTGAGATCCATATGCTGATTCTTGATGTCCCTGTATAAAAAAAAAATAAAAAATCCTATAACGTATTTAAAAATCTAAATGTAGAGTGATCTGTGCCAAAAAAATGATATTGGTGAAAGTCGATTAATATCAAATAAGTTTTGATCAATCAAAAGACTTAGCATCTATTTTTCTTTACAATGTTTAAAACTTTATCATTTGATCGCCTTTGTTTATGGTTTTCTTTGCAGCAATTTAAATGCTTTGGCAAACACCATTACAAAAACCACAAACTGACATAAAAAGTCTGAGTCAAACTGTCCAACTACATGAAACACCGATCTCCATAATGGTGAACAAATATTTTCAATAAACCGTTAACATCTAAACTTCTGTTAATTTTCAAAAAGAACTAGACAAATGACAGAAATAAAGTCAGCCTGGTTAGTAATAAGAGATAGTTGTGTCTTTCAGTTAATTTCATCTTAGGCTGAAGTCAGTTGTAGTTCTTGTGTTTCTCTTTCCTTCAGTGATTCTGCTTGTTATCAGCTTATTATCAGCAATAAAAAATAAAGAGTTCTAAATTCATCTTTAACGTCTGTCTGTTATTCAGATATTTTTGTTTAAATGTTACTCATTTTCAACCCATTCTCACTCCAGAGCCGTCAACAACTGAAGCATGGTCAAGCGCCCGAGGTGTCACATGTCGGGCCAGTGCGAGCCAGGGCTTTAAACCGGCCGAAACGGGCCGTGCCGGGCTAATAGCCTCGGGCCAGTGCGAGCCAGGGCTTTAAACGGGCCGTGCCGGGCTAATAGCCCCGGGCCAGTGCGAGCCAGGGCTTTAAATGGGCCGTGCCGGGCTAATAGCCTCGGGCCAGTGCGGGCCAGGGCTTTAAACGGGCCTTAAACGGGCCGTGCCAGGCTAATAGCTTTGGGCCAGTGCGGGCCAGTGCGAGCCAGGGCTTTAAACGGGCCGTGCCGGGCTAATAGCCTCGGGCCAGTGCGAGCCAGGGCTTTAAACGGGCCGTGCCGGGCTAATAACCTCGGGCCAGTGCGAGCCAGGGCTTTAAACGGCCCGTGCCGGGCTAACAGCCTCGGGCCAGTGCGAGCCAGGGCTTTAAACGGGCCGTGCTGGGCTAATAGCCCCAGGCCAGTGCGAGCCAGGGCTTTAAATGGGCCCTGCCGGGCTAATAGCCTCGGGCCAGTGCGGGCCAGTGCGAGCCAGGGCTTTAAACGGGCCGTGCCGGGCTAATAGCCTCGGGCCAGTGCGAGCCAGGGCTTTAAACGGGCCGTGCCGGGCTAATAACCTCGGGCCAGTGCGGGCCAGTGCGAGCCAGGGCTTTAAACGGGCCGTGCCGGGCTAATAGCCTCGGGCCAGTGCGAGCCAGGGCTTTAAACGGGCCGTGCCGGGCTAATAACCTCGGGCCAGTGCGGGCCAGTGTGAGCCAGGACTTTAAACGGGCCTTAAACGGGCCGTGCCAGGCTAATAGCTTCGGGCCAGTGCGGGCCAGTGAGAGCCAGGGCTTTAAACGGGCCGTGCCGGGCTAATAGCCTTGGGCCAGTGCGAGCCAGGGCTTTAAACGGGCCGTGCCGGGCTAATAGCCTCGGGCCAGTGCGAGCCAGGGCTTTAAACGAGCTGTGCCGGGCTAATAGCCCCGGGCCATTAGCACCTGGCCTGCGTTTCCACTGTCGGGCCAGAAGCTCCACAGCGCTTCACTAAAACACGCCTCTCTGGAACAACGTCACACTAACCCATCATTTCACCAATGGAAGTTTTATCAGAAAACTACTCAGAAAGAAATCACTGGAAACGCGTGCATTGCAAAACAAACATGATAAAAGCGACCGTTTGCTGGCATTTTTGTTGTTTATGTGATGTATGGTAATTGTATTATCATTCCTTACCTGAGGATGGCGCTAGCAGTCTAAAGATGTGTTGAGTTGTAACCTGTAAAAGAACAGAATAACACCGTTCAGTAAAAACCAACAAGTCACATGAAACCAGTGTCTCCGTGATTATTCAAACTTGCATCCACTAAACATTACATGGTGTCAGAAGAAAACTATGGATCAGTTGAAACCTCCTAACAGTTTGGATTTCGAAGGAAATCTGGCGGAAAACTGGCGAACGTGGATTCAAAAGTTTGATCTGTATCTCATTGCAACTGGCATTGCAGAAAAGAGTGACAAGGTAAAATGTGCGACATTTCTTCACGTGGCGGGAGATGATGCCATAAAGGTATTTAATTCCATGGACTTTGATGATGATGTGGATGATTTTGAAGTGCTCAAAGAGAAGTTTAGAGAATATTGTGAGCCTACACAGTGAGAGCTAGGCTTCTCAGGGAAACAGATTTGAACCTAGCAAAGGCTGTGGATATCTGTCGTGCAAACGAAATAACACAAGGCCATCTGAAAGTGCTGCATGAAGAAGCAGAAGTGGCTGTGAACAAAATCACAAAAACAAAGTCAACTGTCAGACAGGCGAATTTCAAGCACACAGAGAAAGAGAAGGAAGAATGCACGAGATGTGGTTATGTACACGAGCCAAGGAAGTGTCCGGCATATGGCAAAATTTGTAACGAGTGCTCACGGATGAACCATTTTAGCCGCATGTGCAAAACACCACAACAAAAAGGCAAACCTAGAAGATTTGAGAAAAAAGTCCATGAGATAGAACAACAAGAAGATGCTGAATTGTTTATAGGTACTATCGAAATTGAACGAAGTGAGCAAACAGCTAGCAAATGGCTGACACAAATGAATACAGTCTCTACCTTGGAAAGGGAAAACCAGAAATGGACTCAAGAATTCAGAATAAACAACTGCATACTTACCTTTAAGCTAGATACAGGAGCAGAGTGCAACGTGTTGTCATTTAAAGATTTTGAGAAAACCTCTAACAAGACAACAACGCTAAAGAAGTCAAACTGCACGTTAGTTACATATTCTGGCCACACGATGGAGACAAAGGGTAAAGTAAGGCTTAAATGTGGTTACAAAGTCACTGAGTTTGATCTAGACTTCCAAGTTGTAGATGAAGATTCACCAGCAATTCTGGGAAGAGAAGCATGCTCAAAACTTGGACTGATTAAAAGAGTGTACAAAGTAGAGAACAAAGAACAAACTTGCATTCTGAGTGAATATCAAGATGTGTTTACTGGTTTAGGATGTGTACCAGGACTGCATCACATACAGCTCAATCCAGATGTTGCTCCAGTCATTCACGCACCACGAAAAGTACCCATAGCGTTAAAGGACAGGGTCAAAATGGAACTGAAACGAATGGAAGATCTTGGAGTCATAGTAAAGCAAACCGAGCCCACTGATTGGGTTAATAGTATGGTTACAGTCGTGAAGCCAGAGAAACTCAGGATCTGCATCGATCCACAAGATCTTAACAAAGCCATCAAGAGAGAACACGATCCATTGCGTACAATTGAAGAAATAGTAGCTGAGATGCCAAATGCTAAAGTCTTCTCAGTGCTTGATGCCAATCATGGATTCTGGCAAGTACCCCTGGATGATGAGAGCTCCAAACTATGTACGTTCAACACTCCTTTTGGAAGATACCGTTTTTTGAGACTTCCATTTGGCATAGTGTCAGCTCCAGAAGTGTTTCAAAAATGCATTGCACAAAGACTAGAAGGTTTAGAAGGAGTCGTGAGCATAGTGGATGATATTCTGGTGTGGGGTGAAGACATGGAACAACACGATAAGAGACTAAGACAACTGTTAGACAGAATCAGAAACATCAACCTAAAGTTGAACAAAAACAAGTGCAAGATCAGGATGACCGAAGTCTGCTATGTAGGACACATTCTGACTGCAGAAGGGTTAAGGCCTGACAAAGAGAAAGTCAGAGCGATACAGAACATGCCAGAGCCAGAGGACAAAGCTGCACTAATGAGGTTCTTAGGCCTGCTTCAGTATCTGTCCAAGTTCGTTCCAAACATGTCAGACATCAATGCTCCATTGAGGAAACTGCTAGAGGGAGATGTAGCATGGCATTGGGAGTCAGAACAACAGAAGAGCTTTGAAAGACTGAAGTCACTTGTGAGCAACGCCCCAGTGTTAAAGTACTTTGATGTCAACAAAGAGATAATGCTGTCAGTGGACGCAAGCGCTGAAGGTCTGGGAGCAGTGTTGCTGCAAGGAGGACATCCAGTGGCATTCGGCTCAAGGTCTCTCACTGAGTGTCAGAAAAGATATGCCCAAATAGAAAAAGAGCTCTTGGCGATTGTCTATGGCTGCGAGAAGTTCCATCAGTATGTGTATGGTAAGACAGTACAAGTGGAGACGGATCATAAGCCCTTGGAGACGGTGTTCAAAAAGTCTCTCCAAAAAGCTCCTCCGAGACTGCAGAGAATGCTGATGAGATTGCAGCTATATGATTTGCGTGTTAGTTACAAGCCTGGAAAGGAGTTGTACATCGCAGACACTCTGAGTCGTGCCTACCTAAAAGAACAAACGGAACCACTTCTGGAAGATGAGTTACAAGTTCATACTTTGTCAGTTTGTCTGCCAATCTCAAAGGAAAAGCAGAATACATTCAGAACAGCAACAGCAGAAGATGAAGAGTTGCAAAAAGTCGTGGAAGTAGTTCAGTCAGGATGGCCTGCAGACATAAGACAAGTTCCCAAAGACATAAGAAAGTATTGGACTTACAGAGAAGAACTTACCCTTACTCTACCCTTACTCAGAGAAGAACTTACTCTTCAAGAACTGGAGAATAGTAGTTCCACAAAGCTTGAGAACTGACATGCTAAAAAGAGTTCATGAATCACATCTGGGTATTGTCAAATGCAAAGAGAGGGCAAGAGATGTGATGTTTTGGCCCAGCATGGCAAAACAAATTGAGGATGTTGTGTTGAAGTGTGCTATCTGTAATACTTTCAGACGGAGTAACACCAAAGAGCCACTCATCTGCCATGACATTCCAGACAGAGCATGGGCAAAAGTAGGAGTAGACTTGTTCCACTTCGACAGAGGTGAATATTTGATGTGTGTAGATTACTTTTCGAAGTTTCCGGAGATTGCTAAACTCACACAGACAACAAGCAAACATGTGGTGACAACCCTTAAATCCATCTTTGCGAGACATGGGATCCCGGATGAAGTGGTGTCGGATAATGGTCCACAATTCTCGAGTGCAGAATTCAAAGCATTTGCAGAAAACTGGGAGTTTGGACATACCACCTCAAGTCCTGGATTTCCACAGGCAAATGGACAAAGTGAAAGAGCAATCCAGACAGTCAAGAACCTGTTGAAGAAAGCACAGGAGAGCCAAAGAGATCCTTATACTGCACTATTGGAGTACAGAAATGCTCCTATGAATGGTGTGAAACTATCTCCTGCACAGATGCTTATGGGTCGAAGACTGAAAACAAAATTGCCTACATCAACACAGCTGTTGAGACCACAACTGTAGAGAAATGTACATAAAGACATCAAGGACAGACAGCTTAAACAAAAAAGTTACTTTGACTGTGGAGCAAAACAGTTACCACCTATAGCAGATGGAGAGAAAGTGAGAGTAAAAGTCAAAAACAACTGGCAACCAGCAATTGTGTTGAGGAGTCATGAAAATCCGAGATCATATGTGATTCAAAGGCCTGATGGAAACACCTTCAGAAGAAATCGACGACACCTGCTGAAAACCAGAGAAATGACTTTTCCACAACCAAGCTCTATAGAGTTGGAGGAATGTTCTTCAGCAAACGGAGAGCTGGCAGAGAGTAGCACTCCAGTGCAATCACCTGCACTTTCACCAGTGAAAAGACCTGTAACACCAATTGTGGACAAGGAAGAACAGGTCAAAAGGTCAAGATGGGGTAGACTGATTAGACCACCAAAACTCTATTCTCCATGAAAGCATTAAAGAGGAGTTAAAGAGTAAAGAAATGTTTATAGTTAATGGGTTATGGGAACAACACTGATTAAAGTTATAGAGTGTAATTGAGAAAATAATAATAATACTAGATGTGTTAACTATTTAGTAAGGGAATTTATTTCTTAAGAGGGGAGATGTGATGTATGGTAATTGTATTATCATTCCTTACCTGAGGATGGCGCTAGCAGTCTAAAGATGTGTTGAGTTGTAACCTGTAAAAGAACAGAATAACACGGTTCAGTAAAAACCAACAAGTCGCATGAAACCAGTGTCTCCGTGATTATTCAAACTTGCATCCACTAAACATTACAGTTTAGGCCTACTTGAATATTTAAAACCCAAGCATCGATCTTTTACCACAGGTTTACAATAAAAAGTGATACATTGATCATGAATTGATGTATGTCGAAATTGCACATTAGTCACACAGAAATAAATTACCGTTAGTTTTCACGAAAGAAAGAGGACACACTTACTTCTTTGGTCACGTCTGTTTCTGTTTATTTGGTAGTTATGCTACAGGACATATTTACATCACATTTAGAAATAATGATAATTTCTACAAATATATGCCACCAAAAATACGACCTGAGGAGCTTTAGCACTCTCTCGACTCCCAGTAGGCTATTTTCAGTCAGAGAAGCTCCCGAAAAGAAAGTTGCTTTATTTTATGATAGCCTAGTCCGGTATAAAGAGACGAGACGTAGGCTACTGACAGATAAAATAAAAACATGATTGTGATAGCCTTTATGATTGGTCTGATTTCTTCAAGCGTTCACCATGTTTTTTTACTATGCGTAGGCCTATCTTCAAGCGTCTATGGTAATGGTTAGCGCGCATGGTCTTTTGCATCGCGTATAAATATTTCTATCCACATCGAATGAAAAACAGAAGGCATTCAAACATGAAAGTGAGTTAAATTATTTTAAAAGTATTTAATGCTGACAGAATCATCTGGCGCTGTCGTCTCCAGACTCAGGTAAACCTCGCCTCTGTTCATAACCACTCCTCTAGCCCGAGGCTCAAGTTTTTTTTTTTTTTTATTGCTTAAAGAAACATACAAAATACCAAACAAACCTCAAGATACAAATCTTAACCGATTACAAAGAAGTCTAAATAGCAGCACAAAATATAAATAAACACCATAAATCTGAACAAGAAAAAAAAAAAAAAAAAAAAGAACTTAACAAATAAAATATTACACAAGGGGGTAATCATCAAAAAATACCTTCAAAAGATTATACAATTTAAGGGCTTTTTTGTTATGCACAAGTCTTAAAGATTTAAAGAAGATCATTAAATCTTTATGGAAAAGTAAGAAAATGGGAGGGCATTTGTGTAACTGGCCAACAGCACAATATTGTTCACCAAAAACTCATGATCGTAATTCAAAGAAAAAAACAAATATTTTAGGGATGCACCGATATGAACATTTTGGCCGATACCGATAACCGATAATTCTTTACATTTGAAAGCCGATAACCGATATATTGGCCGATAAATCTAAATAAAAAAAATTATATACTTTGATAGCCTGTATAACAAAATGCTCACCATTAAAAGCCTTGTCTCAAACACTTTTAACATAAATCAAACATATACAATACAGTATAGCCTAGTTTGAACCAGTGTAAGATTCCTTAAATTTTAAAATTAATTTTACACTCATATGGACAACTTTCTTTATTAAAAAATGGTAACACTTTATAATAAGGTTTAATTTTGTTAGCATTAGTTAGCATGAACCAACAATTTTATAAAACATTTTTAAGAAAGTTGTATCTGTTAACATTAGTCAATGCACTGTGAACTAACATGAACACACATATTTTATTAACTAACAATAACACAGGCTATTGCTCTCTGTTAGTTAATGCATTAACAAATTAGACCTTATTGTAAAGTGTTATCAAAAAATCTATTGCCTAACAAAAAATTAAATACATAAATAATGCAAACAAGTCATTGGATAACATTGGGCTGCATATAAAGAAACAAAATGCATGTGGCATTGATCAATAAAATGGAATCGCCTCCGCACGGACAATAAGAAAAATATATTTTAATCAAACCATATCGTTGATGAAAATAATACGAGAACAAAATAATGTTAGTTATTAATTATACGAGAACAAAATAATGTTAGTTATTAATTATAACGCAATGTTTTTGAAAAAAATAAACATTTTTAATATTACATTGATAGTAAACATCTTTAATAGCTTAGTTACTGTTTCAAATGACATTGCTGTGTGAGCTGCGCGCTGAAGCTGAAGAGAACGAACGTTAAAACCGAATCGCTTTGCTAGAAGGTTAATCAACTCGACGGTTGCTGAAGAATGCAAACCCAAAGAATTTACAAATGTATTACAATAGTGAATACAATTATAATTGTATGACAGTCCCAATCATAGCTTTTAATGTTTTGCATTGTTGTTTAATCTGAAGCTGAAGAGAACGAGCACCGGGAAACTGAAGAACTTTTCTAGCAGGTTGTTTAAATCCACGAAACGCATCATATGTGAGATTAATCAGATATTTATATTACATCAACTTTATATTACGACTTATCTGCGCAAAATGACGTGAATGCACAATCGAACTTGTGCTGGTCATAATGTGTAATATCCCTGTTCTGGACGCGCTATTCCCACAACAACGCGCTGAAACGGCAACTAAACAGAGAATTCACAACGTTTTATTACAATAGTGTTCTCATTATAATGGCATCTATGACAGTCCCAATTATAGTTATAAATGTGTATTGCTGTTTGAGCTGCGCGCACGCTAAAGATAAAGATGATCACCGGTACAATGAAGCGCTACTGCATCGTTCATTAACAAAACCAAACGCATCCTATATTAGATTAATCAGATATATATACACAAATTAAACATATTATAACTTACAATGGCACAGAATGCTGCGAATGCTCAAGAGAACTTGACTGTGCTTGTCATGAAGGCTTAACTCCATAGACGCGCTCTTTCCGCCGCAACGCGCTCGACGCGCTGAAACACGTGGGCGAACAAGAATTCACAACATTCTTTTGCAGGCTTGTTTTTATTATAATGTTATGAAGCCTATGTGACAGATTTGTGCTGCACATGTTGCACTGAACTGTATCTTCCTTTTCGAAGTGAATCCAATCATTCAGAACCATCATGGCGAACAGCGCGCGTCTCTCAACTGAAGTAAATAATCTATTATCTATCGGCTTTGATATATCGGCCCAATTTTCTTATCGGACCGATAACGATAACATCAAAAAAGACCATTTATCGGCCGATATCGATATGTGGTCGATATATCGTGCATCCCTAAAATATTTTATAGTTTTAAAATTAAAATTAAAGTCAGGTATTTCATATTTCAATCTTAACCAACCATAAAGGTCATCCCAGAATTTCTTTGAGAATTTGCATAAATAAAATAAATGTTCCAACGACTCTATATCTGCTTCACAAAAGGTGCACTCATTACAATCCATATTAAATCTGTGTCTGAGGAAATCATTACAAGGATAAATATCATTAATAATTTTAAACTGAACCTCTTTTACCTTTGGAAAAAGTGAGAAATCTTGTTCTAATTTGACCCACTTTGTCTTTCGGGAAATCAAATATAAGAGGTCTCTTTTTAACTTTACAAGGGAAAGTCTCTATATTTACCAATGTTCTTAAAACTTTAATCTTACAGCCCTCCTCTGTAAAATTAAGACCAGAAATTATTAAACTTTTCAATCTCGAAATCACAGGTGAATAACACAATGCACCTTTAACCATCTGAACCAAACCACCAGGAACAGCTTTTAACAAAGTCACATATAATTTCTGAGTGCAAATAAAATTATATCTTTCACAAAAATTGTCATAACTAAGGAAATTTCCTTCCCCATCCATAATGTGTACAATGGACCAGACACCTTTATCCATCCAGTCTTGAAAGAACACAGATTTCCTATTAATAAGGGTACATTTATTATTCCACAAAGAACAACTATGTGGGGAAAAATTGTGTTTGTATATCAGTTTCCAATACAATAATACCTGACTATGAAAAGATGACAGTTCACACTTTAGTTTTGATGGCTCAAAATCACACCTCAAAAGAAAATCAATGCCCCCCAAAACATCAAAGATTTTTGAAGAAAAACTAGACCAAACAGAACGTTTATTCCTAAGGAAAGCTTGAAGCATCTCAATTTAAGAGTGCCATTCATAACATCGAAATCAATAATATTCAAACCTCCCTCACTGACTTCACTACATCTGATTTTCTTATGTAATGGTGTTTGTTTTTCCGAAGAAATTTATACTGAATTTGATTAGAGCTGATCATACCATTGATCAGCTCTACCAAACTTGGATGTCTTTTTTCCAGTAATAAACAAACATTAAGTTGTTTTGATTGATACTGTGAAGTAGGGCTGCAACTAACGATTATTTTGATAATCGATTAATCGGACGATTATTTTTTCGATTAATCGATTAATCGGATAGAAATTAAATTAGATTTTTTTTTATTATAACTAAATAAAACCGTAAATCAGGGTATTTATGTGTAAAAGTGTACTTTAAAAAGTGCAAAAGCCACACATTGAGTTTTACTAATATCAATATTTGCATTGTTTTTAATGATAATTGCTGATGGCAAGTTGATAAACATGATTATTGTTAAAAAAAATGATATCCAACATATTATGTTTTAACACAATTTTTGTTAAAACAAATTTACACAGACATGTTGTTCAGATGTGAATATCTGAACTAAAAACAAACTAAAAACATCTAAAATATATAATTCATTTAATTTTTATTTAAAATTAATTATATATAAGGAATATAAGGATAAAGAATATAATATATATTATATATATACTATATAAAAGAATATAATATAAGGATAAATTGATTAAATAAATATAGAAAGACTGAAAACAATTGTGTGAATGTAGAGCCGCAGTAGATCGCGTTTGAAAAACAATTAAAACTTAGTAGACAAATGCTATAAAAAGAGAACGGAATGGAGGTAACGTTACCCAGCAAGCTAACAGGCTTGAGTAAAGGACAGGAGAAATTATGCATTAGTGCACAAGCATTCGCTGAAAACCACTGAGTACAGTGACTAAAAAACAATATTTTACTGCTGCTGTTATTAACTGCCTTTGTATTTAATGCTTCACTTTGTAAACACCGTTTTAATTTAACCTATTTCTGCGGTAGCGCTATTTTAATCCATCACTTACGTTGCGAGCGAACTGATTGCACAACCTGATGCTCGAGACAAAATACAGACATCCCGGAAGTCCCGGGAGTCTCCCGCATATTGATTGCGGCTCCCTGATGCCCGCGAATTAGTTCAAACTAATGCTCGAAAATCTAGAGCGCGCAAGCAAGAGCGCGCATGCGAGACAGAAGAGACTGCTCCAAACCGTGTAGCGCGCGCGCTCGGCAGAGCGCCTGAGGGAGAGAGACCTTGCGTGTGTGTGCGTACCAGTAAACGCTCCCCGTGACGTAAGCAGACCAACTAATCGATAATGACATTCGTTGACAACGATTTTCATAATCGATTATAATCGATTATATCGATTAGTTGTTGCAGCCCTACTGTGAAGCAGCTTTGATACAATCTGTATTGTGAAAAGCGCTATATAAATATATTTGACTTGACTTGACTTGACTTGATTAATATCCTTTATCCACCTGTCAGAGATAGCTAAAGAATATGCAGGATAAATCAGCCTAGAAAGTATCTCAGTTTTCTGTAATAAAATTCTGCCAAAAATGGAAATATCCCTTTGTAACCACACATCTAACATATTTTGACTTTTTGTTATATTGTCAGCCAAATTAAAATTTTCTTTAGTTTTAGTGTCTTTAGTAATAACAATACCTAAATATTTTACCTCATTTTTTAATGGAATATTAAATAATTGAGATTCAGTCCGATTATGCACTGCCATCAACTCACACTTTTTTAAATTTAATTTCAAACCAGAAGCTTTGGAAAAATGTGACACCAAATGAATGGCTGGGATCTGCTCTGCATCCCTAAGAAACAGAGTAGTATCGTCTGCTAGTTGACTTATTAATAGCTGACTCCCCAAAACATTCAACGGCTTAACCTCTTTACTATTTTTCACATAAATTGCCAAAAGTTCAGCTATTAAAATAAACAAATACGGACTTGTCGGATCTCCTTGTCTAATTCCTCTGTTTATGTTAAAACACTTAGAAGTCCCACCTGGAAGTGATACTGAACTATTAATATCATTATACAACATCTCTATCAATTTAACAAATTTAGAACCAAATCCAAAAGATGTAAGTGCATGTAAAATAAACGTATGTTCTACAGTAGGCTATCGAATAGCTAGAAATCAAGAAACAAAATAAACCCATCATCCTTAATCAAATGTGCATAATCATTAATTCCAAAACAAGTCTAATATTGTTGTGTATTAACCTTCCTTTAAACGCACAGTATGTAACTTTTGGCCACCAGGGGTCACTCAATCAAAATGATAACAAAAGACGTACTTTGATGACGTCGGGAAAGTGCGTGGGCTCATGGGAGTTGTTGTCAATATGCGCGCGCAAGATGGCGGCCGTGACAGTTGGCAATATGCAAGGCTAAGGAAATATAAATGATTTTCTCACCTTAAACGTTAAGTCTGATTAGTGCAAACATCTGGAAATATATCTTTATATTGCTGTAGTTGAATAAGAGGACGATTTGGAAGAGGACCAAAAAATAAGAGGACGATTTGGACTCCTTTTCAAGCGTGACTATTTAGCACAGTTGCTTAAAAAAAGATGACAGACAAAAGACAAAGAGATCAAGGTAAAAAGACAAACAAGACGCTTTCATTCAACTCTGAGCACAGAGATGTGACTGAGGATGTTATGGAAGTTGTCAAAGCAGGTGATATACACACCTACACTAATTCTGACGGAGGAATTGTCCATCTTCCTGAGTCAACTCCGTGCACTCCAGTCGCAAAGAAAGGTAAAGTTGAACCTACACTCTCCGAACTTCAAGATAACATCGTGAGGCTTGTAGCTGAAAAAATAAAAGAGAACGCGGACAATCTTGCAGGCCTGATAAAGAAAAATGCAGACACTATCGAAGCGTTAAAGGAATCATCGGAGTTTCTCTTCAACGAAGTTCAAGATATGAAAACAGAAATAAAAACGGTTAAAATTGCAAGTGATGACCATCAGAAGAAAATTACAGGCCTTGAAGATAGAGTGAATGAAATGGAACGCTATCACAGAAGATGGAACTTGAGGCTGTATGGCTTGCCCGAGCAGGAAGGAGAAGACGTTAAACAGCGTGTGATTGACATCTGCAAGGCAGTCATTCAAGACCCTGATGAGGATCTCCGCTCCCAAATTGATGTGAGCCATAGGATCGGGAGGAGAGAGGATGGTAAAACTCGACCGGTGATTACAAGATTTGCATTAAGATCGGTTAAAGAAAAGGTTTGGAAATGCGCGAAGAATTCGGAATTCCTCAAAATAAAGAAGTTAAAATTCGGCGAAGATTTGACTACGAAAGACAAAGAGACTCGCACTAAACTGTGGCCACAGATTGAAGAGGCGCGGAAGCAAGGGAGAAGAGCCTTCTTCGTCGGAGCCAGAGCCATAATTGAGGGTAAAGAAATACAAATGTAACTAGAAAAAGTTCGTCGAGACAAACTTTAAGTTGGCTTGTGAAAGTTTGGACCAATAAGTTTGAAGAAGTTTAAATTAGTTTAAAGTTTAAATTAGTTTGAATTTTAAAGTAGTTTGAAGTTGAAATTAGTTTAAAGTTTAAAGTAGTTTGAAGTTTAAATTAGTTTATAGTTTAAATTAGTTTAAAGTTTAAATAAGTTTAAATAAGTTTAAATTAGTTTAAAGTTAAAAGTAGTTAGAAGTTTAAATTAGTTTAAAGTTTAAAGAAGTTTGAAGTTTAAAGTAGTTTGAAGTTTGAAGTAGTTTAAAGTTTAAATAAGTTTTAATGTTCTGGGTGGTTGCTAAGCAGTTGCTAGGGTGTTCTGGGTGGTTTCTATGGTGTTGCTAGGGTGTTTAACGCCTTTTGGGTGGTTGTTAGGGTGTTCTGGGTGGTTGCTATGGTGTTGCTAGGGTGTTTTAAGGTATTTTGTGTGGTTGCTAGGGTGTTATGGGTGGTTGCTAGGCAGTTGTTAGGGTGTTCTGGGTGGTTGCTATGGTGTTGCTAGGGTGTTCTAGGCTATTTTGGGTGGTTGCTATGGTGTTGCTAGGGTGTTTTAAGGTATTTTGGGTGGTTGCTAGGGTGTTATGGGTGGTTGCATTGGCAGTTGCTAGGGTATTCTGGGTGGTTGCTATCGTGTTGCTAGGGTGTTTTAAGGTATTTTGGGTGGTTGCTAGGGTGTTCTGGGTGGTTGCTAGGGTGTTCTGGGTGGTTGCTATGGTGTTGCTAGGGTGTTTTAAGGTATTTTGGATGGTTGCCATGGTGTTCTGGGTGGTTGCTATGGTGTTGCTAGGGTGATTTAAGGTATTTTGGGTGGTTGCTAGGGTGTTCTGGGTGGTTGCTAGGCAGTTGCTAGGGTGTTCTGGTGGTTGCTAGGGTGTTGCTAGGGTGTTCTAGGGTATTTTGGGTGGTTGCTATGGTGTTGCTAGGGTGATTTAAGGTATTTTGGGTGGTTGCTAGGGTGTTCTGGGTGGTTGCTAGGCAGTTGCTAGGGTGTTCTGGTGGTTGCTAGGGTGTTGCTAGGGTGTTCTAGGGTATTTTGGGTGGTTGCTATGGTGTTGCTAGGGTGATTTAAGGTATTTTGGGTGGTTGCTAGGGTGTTCTGGGTGGCTGCTAGGGTGTTCTAGAGCATTTTGGGTGGTTGCTATGGTGTTGCTAGGGTGTTTTAAGGTATTTTGGGTGGTTGCTAAAAAGAAAGAAAGATTGAAAGAAAGATTAGAAAGAAATAAAGATAGATAGAAAGATTAGTTAGAAAGAAAGAGAGAAAGAAAGAAAGAGGGATAGAAAGATTAGTTAGAAAGAAAGAAAGATTAGTTAGAAAGAAAGATTAGTTAGAATGAAAGAAAAAAAGAAAGATTGAAAGAAAGATTAGAAAGAAAGAAAGAAAGATAGAAAGATTAGTTAGAAAGAAAGAAAGAAAGATTAGTTAGAAAGAAATAGATTAGTTAGAAAAGAAAGAAAGAAAGAAAGAAAGAAAGAAAGATTAGTTAGAAAGAAAGATTAGAAAGAAAGAAAGAAAGAAAGAAAGATAGAAAGATTAGTTAGAAAGAAAGAAAGAAAGATTAGTTAGAAAGAAATAGATTAGTTAGAAAAGAAAGAAAGAAAGAAAGATTAGTTAGAAAGAAAGATTAGAAAGAGAGATAGAAAGAAAGATAGAAAGATTAGTTAGAAAGAAAGAAAGATTAGTTAGAAAGAAAGAAAGATAGAAAGTAAAATTAGTTAGAAAGAAAGAAAGAAAGAAAGATAGAAAGATTAGTTAGAAAGAAAGATTAGTTAGAAAGAAAGAAAGATAGAAAGATTATTTAGAAAGAAAGAGAGAAAGAAAGAGAGATAGAAAGATTGTGTTCATAAGTGTATGAATTCATGAGTTCATAAGTGTATGAGTTTATAAGTTTATGAATTCATGAGTTCATAAGTGTATGAATTCATGAGTTTATAAGTGTACGAGTTTATGAGTTTAGAGTTTATAAGTTTAAATGAGTAAGAGTTCAGAGTTTATTAATTTATGAGTTTGAGTTCATAAGAGTTTGAATTCATGAGTTTATAAGTGTATGAGTTTATAAGTGTATGAGTTTATGAGTTTAGAGTTTATAAGTTTAAATTAGTCTAAGAGTTCAAGTTTAGAGAGAACTCTTAGGGTGTTCTGGGTGGTTGCTAGGCAGTTGCTAGGGTGTTCTGGTGGTTGCTAGGGTGTTGCTAGGGTGTTCTAGGGTATTTTGGGTGGTTGCTATGGTGTTGCTAGGGTGATTTAAGGTATTTTGGGTGGTTGCTAGGGTGTTCTGGGTGGTTGCTAGGCAGTTGCTAGGGTGTTCTGGTGGTTGCTAGGGTGTTGCTAGGGTGTTCTAGGGTATTTTGGGTGGTTGCTATGGTGTTGCTAGGGTGATTTAAGGTATTTTGGGTGGTTGCTAGGGTGTTCTGGGTGGTTGCTAGGCAGTTGCTAGGGTGTTCTGGTGGTTGCTAGGGTGTTGCTAGGGTGTTCTAGGGTATTTTGGGTGGTTGCTATGGTGTTGCTAGGGTGATTTAAGGTATTTTGGGTGGTTGCTAGGGTGTTCTGGGTGGTTGCTAGGGTGTTCTAGAGCATTTTGGGTGGTTGCTATGGGGTTGCTAGGGTGTTTTAAGGTATTTTGGGTGGTTGCTAAAAAGAAAGAAAGATTGAAAGAAAGATTAGAAAGAAATAAAGATAGATAGAAAGATTAGTTAGAAAGAAAGAGAGAAAGAAAGAAAGAGAGATAGAAAGATTAGTTAGAAAGAAAGAAAGATTAGTTAGAAAGAAAGATTAGTTAGAATGAAAGAAAGTTAGAAAGTAAGATTAGTTAGAAAGAAAGAAAAAAAGAAAGATTGAAAGAAAGATTAGAAAGAAAGAAAGATAGAAAGATTAGTTAGAAAGAAAGAAAGAAAGATTAGTTAGAAAGAAATAGATTAGTTAGAAAAGAAAGAAAGAAAGAAAGAAAGAAAGATTAGTTAGAAAGAAAGATTAGAAAGAAAGAAAGAAAGAAAGAAAGATAGAAAGATTAGTTAGAAAGAAAGAAAGAAAGATTAGTTAGAAAGAAATAGATTAGTTAGAAAAGAAAGAAAGAAAGAAAGATAGAAAGATTAGTTAGAAAGAAAGAAAGATTAGTTAGAAAGAAAGATTAGTTAGAATGAAAGAAAGTTAGAAAGTAAGATTAGTTAGAAAGAAAGAAAAAAAGAAAGATTGAAAGAAAGATTAGAAAGAAAGAAAGAAAGAAAGATAGAAAGATTAGTTAGAAAGAAAGAAAGAAAGATTAGTTAGAAAGAAATAGATTAGTTAGAAAAGAAAGAAAGAAAGAAAGAAAGAAAGATTAGTTAGAAAGAAAGATTAGAAAGAAAGAAAGAAAGAAAGAAAGATAGAAAGATTAGTTAGAAAGAAAGAAAGAAAGATTAGTTAGAAAGAAATAGATTAGTTAGAAAAGAAAGAAAGAAAGAAAGATTAGTTAGAAAGAAAGATTAGAAAGAGAGATAGAAAGAAAGATAGAAAGATTAGTTAGAAAGAAAGAAAGATTAGTTAGAAAGAAAGAAAGATAGAAAGTAAAATTAGTTAGAAAGAAAGAAAGAAAGATAGAAAGATTAGTTAGAAAGAAAGATTAGTTAGAAAGAAAGAAAGATAGAAAGATTATTTAGAAAGAAAGAGAGAAAGAAAGAAAGAGAGATAGAAAGATTGTGTTCATAAGTGTATGAATTCATGAGTTCATAAGTGTATGAGTTTATAAGTTTATGAATTCATGAGTTCATAAGTGTATGAATTCATGAGTTTATAAGTGTACGAGTTTATGAGTTTAGAGTTTATAAGTTTAAATGAGTAAGAGTTCAGAGTTTATTAATTTATGAGTTTGAGTTCATAAGAGTTTGAATTCATGAGTTTATAAGTGTATGAGTTTATAAGTGTATGAGTTTATGAGTTTAGAGTTTAGTTAGAAAGTCGAGACAAACTTTAAGTTGGCTTGTGAAAGTTTGGACCAGAAAGTTTGAAGAAGTTCAAAGTAGTTTGAAGTTAAAAGTAGTTTAAAGTTTAAAGTAGTTTAAAGTTTAATTTAGTTTGAATTTTAAAGAAGTTTGAAGTTTAAATTAGTTTAAAGTTTAAAGTAGTTTAAAGTAGTTTAAAGTTTTAAATAGTTGAAAGTGGTTTAAAGTTTAAAGTATAGTTTGAAGTAATTTAAAGTTGATAGGGTGTTTCTAGTGGGTTGCTAATGTGTTCTGGGTGGTTGCTAGGTGGTTGCTAAGGTATTTTGGGTGGTTGTTAGGGTGTTCTGGGTGGTTGCTAGGGTGTTCTGGTTGGTTGCTATGGTGTTGCTAGGGTGTTCTATGCTATTTTGGGTGGTTGCTATGGTGTTGCTAGGGTGTTTTAAGGTATTTTGTATGGTTGCTAGGGTGTTCTGGGTGGTTGCTAGGCAGTTGCTAGGGTGTTCTGGGTGGTTGCTATGGTGTTGCTAGGGTGTTCTGGTGGTTGCTAGGGTGTTGCTAGGGTGTTCTAGGGTATTTTGGGTGGTTGCTATGGTGTTGCTGGGGTGATTTAAGGTATTTTGGGTGGTTGCTAGGGTGTTCTGGGTGGTTGCTAGGCAGTTGCTAGGGTGTTCTGGGGTTGCTAGGCAGTTGCTAGGGTGTTCTGGTGGTTGCTAGGGTGTTGCTAGGGTGTTCTAGGGTATTTTGGGTGGTTGCTATGGTGTTGCTAGGGTGATTTAAGGTATTTTGGGTGGTTGCTAGGGTGTTCTGGGTGGTTGCTAGGCAGTTGCTAGGGTGTTCTGGTGGTTGCTAGGGTGTTGCTAGGGTGTTCTATGCTATTTTGGGTGGTTGCTATGGTGTTGCTAGGGTGTTTTAAGGTATTTTGTATGGTTGCTAGGGTGTTCTGGGTGGTTGCTAGGCAGTTGCTAGGGTGTTCTGGGTGGTTGCTATGGTGTTGCTAGGGTGTTCTGGTGGTTGCTAGGGTGTTGCTAGGGTGTTCTAGGGTATTTTGGGTGGTTGCTATGGTGTTGCTAGGGTGATTTAAGGTATTTTGGGTGGTTGCTAGGGTGTTCTGGGTGGTTGCTAGGCAGTTGCTAGGGTGTTCTGGGGTTGCTAGGCAGTTGCTAGGGTGTTCTGGTGGTTGCTAGGGTGTTGCTAGGGTGTTCTAGGGTATTTTGGGTGGTTGCTATGGTGTTGCTAGGGTGATTTAAGGTATTTTGGGTGGTTGCTAGGGTGTTCTGGGTGGTTGCTAGGCAGTTGCTAGGGTGTTCTGGTGGTTGCTAGGGTGTTGCTAGGGTGTTCTAGGGTATTTTGGGTGGTTGCTATGGTGTTGCTAGGGTGATTTAAGGTATTTTGGGTGGTTGCTAGGGTGTTCTGGGTGGTTGCTAGGCAGTTGCTACGGTGTTCTGGGGGTTGCTAGGTAGTTGCTAGGGTGTTCTAGGGTATTTTGGGTGGTTGCTATGGTGTTGCTAGGGTGTTTTAAGGTATTTTGGGTGGTTGTTAGGGTGTTCTGGGTTGTTGCTAGGGTGTTCTAGAGCATTTTGGGTGGTTGCTATGGTGTTGCTAGGGTGTTTTAAGGTATTTTGGGTGGTTGCTAAAAAGAAAGAAAGATTGAAAGAAAGATTAGAAAGAAATAAAGATAGATAGAAAGATTAGTTAGAAAGAAAGAGAGAAAGAAAGAAAGAGAGATAGAAAGATTAGTTAGAAAGAAAGAAAGATTAGTTAGAAAGAAAGATTAGTTAGAATGAAAGAAAGTTAGAAAGTAAGATTAGTTAGAAAGAAAGAAAAAAAGAAAGATTGAAAGAAAGATTAGAAAGAAAGAAAGAAAGATAGAAAGATTAGTTAGAAAGAAATAGATTAGTTAGAAAAGAAAGAAAGAAAGAAAGATTAGTTAGAAAGAAAGATTAGAAAGAGAGATAGAAAGAAAGATAGAAAGATTAGTTAGAAAGAAAGAAAGATTAGTTAGAAAGAAAGAAAGATAGAAAGTAAAATTAGTTAGAAAGAAAGAAAGAAAGAAAGATAGAAAGATTAGTTAGAAAGAAAGATTAGTTAGAAAGAAAGAAATATAGAAAGATTATTTAGAAAGAAAGAGAGAAAGAAAGAAAGAGAGATAGAAAGATTGTGTTCATAAGTGTATGAATTCATGAGTTCATAAGTGTATGAGTTTATAAGTTTATGAATTCATGAGTTCATAAGTGTATGAATTCATGAGTTTATAAGTGTACGAGTTTATGAGTTTAGAGTTTATAAGTTTAAATGAGTAAGAGTTCAGAGTTTATTAATTTATGAGTTTGAGTTCATAAGAGTTTGAATTCATGAGTTTATAAGTGTATGAGTTTATAAGTGTATGAGTTTATGAGTTTAGAGTTTATAAGTTTAAATTAGTCTAAGAGTTCAAGTTTAGAGTTTATTAATTTATTATGAGTTTAAGAGTTTAAGTGTAGATAGATAAGTGTCATAGATATATGAGTTTATTAGTTTAAATGAGTCTCAATGGCTCATATAGTATATAGAATGGCAGTTTGATTCAGTCTAGGGCTTCAAGGTATTTAGATTTGAATTTTTGACAGTTGGGGAGTTTGAAAATCTGAACATTCCGCCATGTTAAGTCAATGGGAGTTTTTTCCGACTTTGATCATCATTTTTAGGAAAACTGTAAGTCCGATCAGTTAGAAAAGATATAGCATACCGAGTCAGAACAGTCTGAGTGTCTGTGCCGAGTTTGGAGTATGTGGAGTTAAAGCTCTAGGAGGAGATAGAGTTGTAAATTTTTGACAGAATAATAATAATAACTAGAAAAAGTTCGTCGAGACAAACTTTAAGTTGGCTTGTGAAAGTTTGGACCAGAAAATTTAAAGTAGTTTGAAGTTTACATTAGTTTAATATGTAAATTAGTTTAAAGTGTAAATTAGTTTGAAGTTTAAAGTAGTTTGAAGTTTAAATTAGTTTATAGTTTAAATTAGTTTGAATTTTAAAGTAGTTTGAAGTTTATATTAGTTGCTAGGGTGTTCTGGGTGGTTGCTAGGGTGTACTGGGTGGTTGCTAGGGAGTTGCTAGGGTGTTCTGGGTGGTTGCTATGGTGTTGCTATGGTGTTCTATGCTTTTTTTGGGTGGTTGCTATGGTGTTGCTAGGATGTTTTAAGGTATTTTGGGTGGTTGCTAGGGTGTTCTGGGTGGTTGCTATGGTGTTAATAGGGTGTTCTAAGGTATTTTGGGTGGTTGCTATGGTGTTGCTAGGGTGATTTAAGGTATTTTGGGTGGTTGCTAGGGTGTTCTGGATGGTTGCTATGGTGTTGCTAGGGTGTTCTAGGGTATTTTCGGTGGTTGCTATGGTGTTGCTAGGGTGATTTAAGGTATTTTGGGTGGTTGCTAGGGTGTTCTGGGTGGTTGCTAGGCAGTTGCTAGGGTGTTCTGGTGGTTGCTAGGGTGTTCTAGGGTATTTTGGGTGGTTGCTATGGTGTTGCTAGGGTGATTTAAGGTATTTTGGGTGGTTGCTAGGGTGTTCTGGGTGGTTGCTATGGTGTTCTAGGGTATTTTGGGTGGTTGCTATGGTGTTGCTAGGGTGATTTAAGGTATTTTGGGTGGTTGCTAGGGTGTTCTGGGTGGTTGCTAGGCAGTTGCTAGGTTGTTCTGGTGGTTGCTAGGGTGTTGCTAGGGTGATTTAAGGTATTTTGGGTGGTTGCTAGGGTGTTTTAAGGTATTTTGGGTGGTTGTTAGGGTGTTCTGGGTGGTTGCTATGGTGTTGCTAGGGTGTTCTATGGTATTTTGGGTGGTTGCTATGGTGTTGCTAGAGTGTTTTAAGGTATTTTGGGTGGTTGCTAGGGTGTTCTGGGTGGTTGCTAGGGTGTTCTAGGGTATTTTGGGTGGTTGCTAAGGTGTTTTGAGCCTTTTGGGTGGTTGCTAGGGTGTTTTGGGTTGTTGCTAGGCAGTTGCTAGGGTGTTCTGGGTGGTTGCTATGGCGTTGCTATGGTGTTCTAGGCTTTTTTGGGTGGTTGCTATGGTGTTACTAGGATGTTTTAAGGTATTTTGGGTGGTTGCTAGGATGTTCTGGGTGGTTGCTAGGCAGTTGCTAGGGTGTTCTGGTGGTTGCTAGGGTGTTCTAGGGTATTTTGGGTGGTTGCTATGGTGTTGCTAGGGTGATTTAAGGTATTTTGGGTGGTTGCTAGGGTGTTCTAAGTGGTTACTAGGCAGTTGCTAGGGTGTTCTGGGGGTTGCTAGGCAGTTGCTAGGGTGTTCTAGGGTATTTTGGGTGGTTGCTATGGTGTTGCTATGGTGTTTTAAGGTATGTTGGGTGGTTGTTAGGGTGTTCTGGGTGGTTGCTAGGCAGTTGCTAGGGTGTTCTATGGTATTTTGGGTAGTTGCTATGGTGTTGTTAGGGTGTTTTAAGGTATTTTGGGTGGTTGCTTGGGTGTTCTGGGTGGTTGCTATGGTGTTGCTAGGGTTTTCTACGCTATTTAGGATGGTTGCTAGGGTGTTCTAGGCTATTTTGGGTGGTTGCTATGGTGTTGCTAGGGTGTTTTAAGGTATTTTGGGTGGTTGCTAGGCAGTTGCTAGGGTGTTCTGGGTGGTTGCTATGGTGTTGCTAGGGTATTCTAGGGTGTTGTATGGTATTTTGGGTGGTTGCTAGGCAGTTGCTAGGGTGTTCTGGGTGGTTGCTATGGTGAACTATTTGTGAATTTAAAAGTTCATAAGTGTATGAATTTATGAAAATTCATAAGTGTATGAATTCATGAGTTTATAAGTTTATGAGTTTATGAGTTTAGAGTTTATAAGTTTAAATGAGTAAGAGTTCAGAGTTTATTAATTTATGAGTTTGAGTTCATAAGTGTATGAATTCATGAGTTTATAAGTGGACGAGTTTATGAGTTTATGATTTCATGAGTTCATAAATTTATGAATTCATGAGTTTATAAGTGTACGAGTTTAAGAGTTTATAAGTTTAAATGAGTAAGAGTTCAGAGTTTATTCATTCATGAGTTTGTGTTCATAAGTGTATGAATTCATGAGTTCATAAGTGTATGAGTTTATAAGTTTATGAATTCATGAGTTCATAAGTGTATGAATTCATGAGTTTATAAGTGTACGAGTTTATGAGTTTAGAGTTTATAAGTTTAAATGAGTAAGAGTTCAGAGTTTATTAATTTATGAGTTTGAGTTCATAAGAGTTTGAATTCATGAGTTTATAAGTGTATGAGTTTATGAGTTTAGAGTTTATAAGTTTAAATGAGTCTAAGAGTTCAAGTTTAGAGTTTATTAATTTATTATGAGTTTAAGAGTTTAAGTGTAGATAGAAAAGTGTCATGATAGATGAGTTTATTAGTTTAAATTAATCTCAATGGCTCATATAGTATATAGAATGGCAGTTTGATTCAGTCTAGGGCTTCAAGGAGTTTAGATTTGAATTTTTGGCAGTTGGCCAGTTTGAAAATCTGAACATTCCGCAATGTTAAGTCAATGGGAGTTTTTTCCGACTTTGATCGTCATTTTTAGGAAAACCGTAAGTCTGATCAGTTAGAAAAGATATAGCATACCGAGTCAGAACAGTTTGAGTGTCTGAGCCGAGTTTGGAGTATGTGGAGTTAAAGCTCTAGGAGGAGATAGAGTTGTAAATTTTTGTAAGAATAATAATAATAATAATAAGTTTAAGTACAATATCAGTAAGTTGGCTCTCACAAGCCAACTTAACTAGAATGTACATTTCCAGAAGAAAATGTGAAGTGGTGCTTGCAGTGGCAAAACTCGCCACTCGGTTGCTAGGGTGTGGTACATGATTGCATACGAGGCAACAAACATGTCTGTACTATGTTCTGGTGCTGAGATATGGCTTATTCATGTTGTTCAGGTGGTTGCTAGGTGGTTGCTAGGGTGTTCTGAGTGGTTGCTATGCGGTTGCTAGGGTGTTTTGGGTGGTTGCTAGGGCATTCTGGGTGGTTGCTAGGGCGTTGCTAGGGTGTTCTGGGTGGTTGCTGGGCGGTTGCTAGGGTGTTTTGAGTGGTTGTTATGGTGTTGCTAAGCGGTTGCTAGGGTATTCTGGGTGGTTGCTAGGGTGTTCTGGGTGGTTACTATGAGGTTGCTAGGTGGTTGCTATGAGGTTGCTAGGTGGTTGCTAGGGTATTCTACTGGTTGCTAGGGTGTTGCTAGGCGGTTGCTAGGGTATTCTGGTTGGTTGCTAGGGTGTTGCTAGGGTATTCTGGGTGGTTGCTAGGCGGTTGCTAGGGTGATGCTAGTTGGTTGCTAAGGTGTTGCTAGGCGGTTGCTAGGGTGTTGCTAGGCAGTTATGGGTGGTTGCTAGGCGGTTGCTAAGGTATTGTGGGGGGTTGCTAGGCGGTTGCTAGGGTGTTTTGGGTGGTTGCTAGGGTATTCTGGGTGGTTGCTAGGGTGTTCTGGTTGGTTGCTAGGGTATTTTGGGTGGTTGCTAGGGCATTGCTAGGGTGTTCTGGGTGGTTGCTAGGTGGTTGCTAGGGTGTTCTGGGTGGTTGCTATGGTGTTGCTAGGCGGTTGCTAGGGTATTCTGGGTGGTTGCTAGGGCGTTGCTAGGCGGTTGCTAGGGTATTCTGGGTGGTTGCTAGGGCGTTGCTAGGCGGTTGCTAGGGTGTTCTGGGTGGTTGCCTGGGTGTTGCTAGGCGGTTGCTAGGGTATTCTGGATGGTTGCCAGGGTGTTGCTAGGCGGTTGCTAGGGTGTTTTGGGTGGTTGCTAGGGTGTTGCTAGGTGGTTGCTAGGGTGTTCTGAGTGGTTGCTAGGGTGTTGCTAGGCGGTTGCTAGGGTATCCTGGGTGGTTGCTAGGCGGTTGCTAGGGTGTTCTGTGTGGTGTCTAGGGCGTTGCTAGGCAGTTGCTAGGGTGTTCTGGGTGGTTGCTAGGGTGTTGCTAGGGTAATTTGGGTGGTTGCTATGGTGTTACTAGGTGGTTGGTAGTTGTCAAAGATGGTTACTGTTGAGTTTGTAGCATTTTATTGGCATGATTTAGCACTTAGCTAATCAATATTAGCATGTAGCTATTCACTGCTAGCATGTTTAGCATGTAGCAAGTCCTGTTTGCTAGCATGAGTAAAAAGAGCCAACCCCCATCTCTATACGATGTTTTGATGCAGAGATATAGGTCTTGCAAAACGGTTGCTAGGGTACTATGTTTGGTTGCTAGGGAGTGGCTTGGCAGCTGCCAATCATGCAGCTCCAAAGTCAATGTGAATGTATAAACCAACCCCCATCTCTATACGATGTTTTGATGCAGAGATATAGGTCTTGCAAAATGGTTGCTAGGGTACTCTGTTTGGTTGCTAGGGAGTGGCTTGGCAGCTGCCAATCATGAAACTCCAAAGGCTGCTTGTCAGTATGAATGATATAAACCAACTCCCATGCCTCTGTGACATTCAGAATGGAAGATATCCCTCTTTGGATTTTGGTTGCTAAGGTGCTCGACAATGGTTGCTAGGGCGTGGCTAGGAAGTGTTGAGGTGATTCATGATTGGCTGTTTGCTGCCCCGAGTCAAACGAGACCACCCTCATGTTTCTATGACAATTCAGTCCAGAGATATCCCTTCGATCTCTTTCAATGGAAGTCTATGGGAGTTGTTGCTAAGGTGCTCTAAATGGTTGCTAGGGCGTGGCTTGATAGCTTCACAATGATCCTGAGAGACTGATTGGTTGTCTGAGTAAAATGAGCCCGCCCCTTTGTCTCTACGACACTGTGATCCAGAGTTATGTTCAATATAAAAGCGGTTTCTATGGTGTAGGACGGCCCATTTCATGGGCCGTCCTACACCATAGTAAGTCAATGGGGAAACTTTGGGCAGCTCCTGCCCCCCAGGGGTGCAACTTTTACCCCATTGTGTGGTATGTTCTTACAGAGTCTGTCAGCCTCTTCAAATGTGGTAAATTACACGTTTCTGCGACATCCTCGTTCCGAGCTACGACTCGTCAAAGTTTGACGCAATGTTAAGTCTATGGGATTTTTCGGGCGGTTTTTCGCCCCTGGGGCGAACATCGTACCCCCGATCCCTTATAAAAGTCATAGCACACCATTCCCGAACAGGCCGCACGTTTTGACGCCTCATTCGTGGGTCTGTGACAAAAACTGCGGGAGGAGTAGCGCGTCAAAAAGTGGCCAGAAGAATAAGAAGAATAAGAATAAGAATAATAAGTATGTGAGATAACAATAGTGTTGCTTTGCCATAGGCAAGCACCACTAATAAGAATAATAAGTATGTGAGATAACAATAGTGTTGCTTTGCCATAGGCAAGCACCACTAATAAGAATAAGAATAAGAATAAGAATAAGAATAAGAATAATAAGTATGTGAGATAACAATAGTGTTGCTTTGCCATAGGCAAGCACCACTAATAATAAGTATGTGAGATAACAATAGTGTTGCTTTGCCATAGGCAAGCACCACTAACTAGAAAAAGTTCGTCGAGACTAGTGATCGACCGATATTGATTTTTTATAACCGATACCGATACAGATTATTTGCATGTGTATGTGCCCGATAACCGATATGCAGAACCGATATTTATTTACTGTTATACTTCTGTTTTTGGCACAATTATTACAACACAAATGCACTGAACAAACCATTTTATTTATAACAATCACTCCCTCCTTGCATACAAAAAAAAAAACCTTTATATTTATACACAAATAAATAGAGGGGTCTGAGTCCACAAAATAAAGTGCACTGTTACTAAGTGTCTTTGTTTAAAAATAAAAGCTTTGATGAGGTAAAAAATAAAGCACAAAAACTATTCTAACATATTTGGATATGTTTATTTGTTTTCATAAATGGTAAACTAATCAAATTACAATAAAAACATTTATATTATTACATTATATAATTTATATCTAAATTATACATATCATTTATAAGCATCAGCAGCAACAATGTTAACAATAGGCAAAATAAATGTTAAAAGTCTAATGTTTTCATATGGAAAAAATAATTGACAGGGGAGTCATATCACCTTTGCTGAAATGTAATTCATTTTAAACAGTTTTAGAAGGTTTATGTGCCGTTTAATAGGTTTAAACTAAGAGTGAGGAATAATTCACAGGGTAATATTAATTCACTGCATAATATTAGCTGGAATAGCCTATAACATCAGGAAAGTAACAAACAAAACAGCATATACATCATTGCATTTTCCAACTAGTATGTTATTAATTATTATTAATATTTTTGTCGGTCTAGATCATGAAATGCTTTATGACAAAGTGCTGTTTATCTATGCATTTACACATAACTATAACATTAGGCTATACGTTACTCAACCGCGATCGCGCGTGCAGATAATAAATAATTAATTTCCACAAAGCGGTATATTTAGATGTGTATTAGCGAAATAATTGCTATGTAGTAAATGATAATATAATCTAGGGTGTTTAAACAAGATAATCTTGTCAAAAGTTTCATTCAGTGGCCGTGCTTGAGCATTCCTGATCATCAACCTAGTGAGTGCTCAGCAATATGAACGAACTTTTTTTTCGAGACTAATGGTGAGCAAATACAACAGATAGAGAATTAAATTCAGCGCTTTTATTTTCAACATGCACTCATTCATGTCTGTTTTATTTAATTCATGTAAAGTTACGTCTTTATTGGGGAAGGACATGACGGATTACGTGGCTCAATGAGTTCGTCTCAATTTTTTAGAACCAAGCTGCATAAATAAACTATATCAGGCATTTATGTCTCAAATCTCATTTCTGCATGTCTGTTATGTTAAATAAAGTTGAATAATTAAAGCAAAGCAAGTAGAACATATACTTTACCTGTGCACAGAGTTGTTATTGACTGATCTCCTCAGACGCGGGCTGCAATGGCGGAATTCTCAAAACGGCCACAAGATGGCGCCGTTTATCGGAAAATCCGATATTACAAAACCGATTCCCGATTATGGGAAAATGCTTAAATATCGGGAAAAATATCGGTAAACCGATACATCGGTCGATCACTAGTCGAGACAAACTTTAAGTTGGCTTGTGAAAGTTTGGACCAAAAAGTTTAAAGAAGTTTAAAGTAGTTTGAAGTTTACATTAGTTTAATATGTAAATTAGTTTAAAGTGTAAATTAGTTTGAAGTTTAAAGTAGTTCGAAGTTTAAAGTAGTTTGAAGTTTAAATTAGTTTAAAGTTTAAATAAGTTTAAATTAGTTTAAAGGTTAAAGTAGTTAGAAGTTTAAATTAGTTTAAAGTTTAAAGTAGTTTGACGTTTGAAGTAGTTTGAAGTTTAAATTAGTTTATAGTTTAAAGTAGTTAGAAGTTTAAAGTAGTTTGAATTTTAAAGTAGTTTGAAGTTTATATTAGTTGCTAGGGTGTTCTGGGTGGTTGCTAGGGTGTTCTGGGTGGTTGCTAGGCAGTTGCTAGGGTGTTCTGGGTGGTTGCTATGGTGTTGCTAGGGTGTTGTAAGGTATTTTGGGTGGTTGCCAGGGTGTTCTGGGTGGCTGCTAGGCAGTTGCTAGGGTGTTCTGGGTGGTTGCTATGGTGTTGCTAGGGTGTTCTAACGCCTTTTGGGTGGTTGCTAGGGTGTTCTGGGTTGTTGCTAGGCAGTTGCTAGGGTGTTCTGGGTGGTTGCTATGGTGTTGCTATGGTGTTCTAGGCTTTTTTGGGTGGTTGCTATGGTGTTACTAGGATGTTTTAAGGTATTTTGGGTGGTTGCTAGGATGTTCTGGGTGGTTGCTATGGTGTTGCTAGGGTGTTCTAGGGTATTTTGGGTGGTTGCTATGGTGTTGCTAGGGTGATTTAAGGTATTTTGGGTGGTTGCTAGGGTGTTCTGGGTGGTTGCTAGGCAGTTGCTAAGGTGTTCTGGTGGTTGCTAGGGTTTTCTAGGGTGTTCTAGGGTATTTTGGGTGGTTGCTATGGTGTTGCTAGGGTGATTTAAGGTATTTTGGGTGGTTGCTAGGGTGTTCTAGGTGGTTGCTAGGCAGTTGCTATGGTGTTCTGGGGGTTGCTAGGCAGTTGCTAGGGTGTTCTAGGGTATTTTGGGTGGTTGCTATGGTGTTGCTATGGTGTTTTAAGGTATGTTGGGTGGTTGTTAGGGTGTTCTGGGTGGTTGCTAGGCAGTTGCTAGGGTGTTCTATGGTATTTTGGGTAGTTGCTATGGTGTTGCCAGGGTGTTTTAAGGTATTTTGGGTGGTTGCTAGGGTGTTGCCAGGGTGTTTTAAGGTATTTTGGGTGGTTGCTAGGGTGTGCTGGATGGTTGCTATGTTGTTGTTAGGGTGTTCATTCATAAGTGTATGAATTCATGAGTTTATAAGTTTATGAGTTTATGTGTACGAGTTTATGAGTTTAGAGTTTATAAGTTTAAATGAGTAAGAGTTCAGAGTTTATTAATTTATGAGTTTGAGTTTATAAGTGTACGAGTTTATGAGTTTATGATTTCATGAGTTCATAAGTTTATGAATTCATGAGTTTATAAGTGTACGAGTTTATGAGTTTATAAGTTTAAATGAGTAAGAGTTCAGAGTTTATTAATTTATGAGTTTGAGTTTATAAGTGTACGAGTTTATGAGTTTATGATTTCATGAGTTCATAAGTTTATGAATTCATGAGTTTATAAGTGTACGAGTTTATGAGTTTATAAGTTTAAATGAGTGAGAGTTCAGAGTTTATTCATTCATGAGTTTGAGTTCATAAGTGTATGAATTCATGAGTTCATAAGTGTACGAGTTTATGAGTTTATGATTTCATGAGTTCATAAGTTTATGAATTCATGAGTTTATAAGTGTACGAGTTTATGAGTTTATAAGTTTAAATGAGTGAGAGTTCAGAGTTTATTCATTCATGAGTTTGAGTTCATAAGTGTATGAATTCATGAGTTCATAAGTGTATGAGTTTATAAGTTTATGAATTCATGAGTTCATAAGTGTATGAATTCATGAGTTTATAAGTGTACGAGTTTATGAGTTTATAAGTTTAAATGAGTAAGAGTTCAGAGTTTATTAATTTATGAGTTTGAGTTCATAAGAGTTTGAATTCATGAGTTTATAAGTGTATGAGTTTATAAGTGTACGAGTTTATGAGTTTAGAGTTTATAAGTTTAAATGAGTCTAAGAGTTCAAGTTTAGAGTTTATTAATTTATTATGAGTTTAAGAGTTTAAGTGTAGATAGAAAAGTGTCATAGATAGATGAGTTTATTAGTTTAAATGAGTCTCAATGGCTCATATAGTATATAGAATGGCAGTTTGATTCAGTCTAGGGCTTCAAGGAGTTTAGATTTGAATTTTTGACAGTTGGGGAGTTTGAAAATCTGAACATTCCGCCATGTTAAGTCAATGGGATTTTTTCCGAGTTTGATCGTCATTTTTAGGAAAACCGTAAGTCCGATCAGTTAGAAAAGATATAGCATACCGAGTCAGAACAGTTTGAGTGTCTGAGCCGAGTTTGGAGTATGTGGAGTTAAAGCTCTAGGAGGAGATTGAGTTGTAAATTTTAGTAAGAATAATAATAATAATAATAAGTTTAAGTACAATATCAGTAAGTTGGCTCTCACAAGCCAACTTAATAATAAGTTTAAGTACAATATCAGTAAGTTGGCTCTCACAAGCCAACTTAATAATAAGTTTAAGTACAATATCAGTAAGTTGGCTCTCACAAGCCAACTTAATAATAGCTCTGATGCGTTCTAAAAGTGGAGTTGCCATGGACTTTCGTTGAGAAGTTCAGTTGTATTCTAAATGCATCTAGTGATGTGCTGTTATATTTAATGTTTGAAAGTTAAAAGGTCAGATTTATAATCCCAAGTTTGCTTGTTCAGATCAATATTTAAAAAGGTGAAGAAAATCATTTTCCCTCTTGTTACATTTAAAACTCAAGTTTTTCTTTTTTCTTTTAGTTAACTTGTTCTACTTTTCAATTTGTCTTTGTCATTTTATTCACTTAATGTGAGGGGTATACGAGAACAGACTAAGAGGAAAGCTGTATTTTTATTTTGTAAAACTTTCAAGGCAGATTTTTATTTTCTACAAGAAACACATGCCTTAGCTTCAGATTTTAATTTCTGGAAAAATCAGTGGGGAGACAATATTTGGATGGCTTATGGAAACAGTAAATCTGCTGGCACTGCCATATTAAAGGGCTCCTTTCAGGGAAAAATCCTTAAAAATGTTGTTCATGATTCAGGAAGATGGGTTATTCTAGTTATTGAATTTATGGAGAATCTTTTCATTTTGGGTAATATATATGGTCATAATAATAGTCATAGAAACACACTCCTTTTTGCAGAATTTGATGAACAAATAAATACCTTATTAAATTCCTTTATGAACGCTAAATTAATTTTGGGGGGGGACTGGAACTGCATAAGTGACCCCATCAAAGACTGTCAACCTCAAAGATCCTTAGGAAGTAATTATGGAGAGTTTAATAATCTGTGTATGCATTTAAACTGTTGTGACATATGGAGACTTAAAAATCCACAGCAAATCCAGTTCACTTGGAATAACAAAAATTTATCTAAGAGATCCAGGATTGACTTCTGGCTTATTTCAAATGAGTTGCTAGACAATGTGGAAGAAACCAAAATAGAGCCCTCAGTTTTTTCTGATCATAATTTGATAACTTTAGTACTATGTATAAGGGATCAATCAATAAAATATAAACCAAATTATTGGAAATTAAATAATACACTTTTGAGTGATAGAATCTTCAAAGAAAAAGCCAAAAAAAATTATAAATGAAAATTTGATAGAAGCAAAAAAAGACAAAATATATGGCAAACATTGGGAATATACAAAATTTCAGATTCGTAATATGGCCATTGAAAGGGCTAAAGAATTATCTAAGGAAAAAAGAATGAGACAAGATAAAATACTCAAGGGAATAATTTCTATCTATGAAAAAGATGAGCAATCACAAGCTGACATCAATATTTTATTCGAATTACAAGCTGAATTGGACAATATCTATCAAAATCTGGCACAGGGAGCCTTTATTCGTTCTAGACGAAAATGGATAGAGCATGGTGAAAGGAATACGAAATATTTTCATAATTTAGAAAAGAGAAATGTTAGTGTTAACAGTATATATAAACTCAAAATAAATGATCAGATCTCTGAAGACCCCTCAAAAATTTCTAATTTTGTGGAAGATTTTTATAAAAAACTATACTCCGAACACAACAGTTGTCAGAGCTCATATTTTCTCTCCTGTATAAAAAGTGTGGCTCAAGGTCTTGATGAAACTCAGAAGGACATTTGTGATCAAGACATATCCCTAGAAGAATTAAAAAAGAACATTAGTAAGCTTAAAGATAATAAATCCCCAGGGAATGATGGCCTAACAGGTGAATTTTATAAAGCATTCCAAGATTACATTTCTGAATTCTTATTATTAGTTTTTAAGGAGGCTATAGAAACTTGTAGACTTCCCCCAACTTTGTGTCAAGGCTTAATTACATTGTTACCTAAACCCAATAAGGACTGTTTGCTTCTTGACAATTGGAGGCCTATAACCTTAATTAATAATGATGCGAAATTGTTGTCTCATATTTTTGCGCAAAGAATAAAATTATGTTTAGATACAATAATAGATGACAGTCAGTCTGGTTTTATGCAAGGACGACATATTAGTAACAATATTAGATTAATCTTAGATTTAATTGATTATAAGGATTACATAACCAATAATAGTTACATTTTATTTATAGATATATACAAAGCCTTTGATACTGTAAAACATGAATTTTTATTTGACGTTTTAGAATTTTTTGGTTTTGGTCAACACTTTAAAAGGGCAATACAAACTTTATATAGTGATTGCAATAGTTCAGTTAAACTTCCATGGGGAACTACTCGTAGATTTAGCATTTCCAGGGGCATAAAACAAGGAGATCCGGCAGCTCCTTTCTTATTCCTTCTGATTATGCAAACTTTGGCTCTATATATACACAATGACTCGTTTGAAGGCATCAAAATTATGGATAAAGAAATTAAATGTTGTCAGCTAGCTGATGATACAGCTATTTTTTTAAAAGACATATCACAGGTTAAAAAAGTTATGGAATGTCTCAATATATTTTCTAAAGCTTCAGGTTTATCTTTAAATGTTAAAAAATGTATTCTTTTCCCACTTAAAAACAATGATATTCCTTTAACTGAATTTGAAGGTATACCAGTTAGGGAGGAAGTTACGTACCTTGGTATCAATATATGTAAAAATCAATTAGACAGAGTGCAATCTAATTTCCAACCTCTTATGGTGAAAATGAAAAAGAGATTTGATATGTGGCTCATGAGGGATTTATCACTCAAAGGTAGAGTTCTTTTGTCCAAAACTGAGGGGCTGTCTCGTTTAGTATATCCTGCAAAAGTGTTAGATATACCAACATCTTTTATTAAAAAAGTTGATTCGACCTTATTCAACTTTATATGGAAAAACAAGTCACACTATTTAAATAAAAATATTTTATGTAATTCTTACAATCAAGGAGGTTTAAATGTGCTCGATTTTGGTACTTCTAATACAATTTTCAAGTTGAACTGGATTAAACATTATATTAAGCATACTGATAAACTATGGTATATAATTCCAAATCTTATTTTTGAAAAAGTTGGTGGTATAGAGTTTCTTTTAAAATGCGACTTTGAGGTTAATAAGCTCCCCATTCAGTTATCCAATTTTCACAGACAGGCTCTTTTATGTTGGCTTCTTATATACAAACATAACTTTTCCCCCCACAAACACTTAATTTGGAACAATAAATTGGTTAAATATAAGAATAAATCAATCTTTTACGACAATTGGGTTAAAAATGATATTCTAATGGTCTCACAATTGGTAAATAACAAGGGTTTCTTACTTACATATACTGAATTTTTAAACATATTTGAGATTCCAATATCTCCACGAGAATACAGTATTGTTTTTGATGCTATACCAGTAGGTTTTTTGAGACTCTTGAGAGGCAGTAGTGAACCACATAAGCAATCAATGGATAAAAAACAGGTTTTGTTAAACGGTGTTGATATAAAATGACCTTTCTGAATCCTGTACATTCTGTAAAAAGGATACTGAAACTCTCTTACATCTTTTCTTTGAATGTATGTATGTGAAGTTTTTCTGGATTGATGTGGAATATTTATTTAATATGTTGAGTGGAATTAAGATAAGTTTAGAGAAAAGAGATGTTTTTTTTTATTATGAAAAAAAAGATTTAGACAAGAGTCACGATTTTATGTTAAATTTGATCTTATTACTTGGTAAGTTTTACATACATAAATGTAAATGGTCTGAAAGGATGCCTAACATCTACCATTTTAAAGCTGAAATGAAGATTTATTTTGAAACACTGAAAGGACTCTCAAACCGCAAAGCAACCAGAACGATGGACATCCTCAAAGATTTAAACTCCTCTTCTGTATTTTAAGTATACATGTATACCTCCTTTACATTGTTGTTGATTCTTTTTTTTCTTTCTTTTATTTTTCTAATGTGTGATTGAGTGTTCTTTAATTTCATTGATATGAATGTTATCTTTAATGCTTTTCATATCTGATGATGATTTGTAATCATTTAGTACAGTATATGTGAAATATCTGTATCTACTGTATTTTGATACAATCTTGGAAATAAAAAATAAAAAATAAAAAAAATAAAAAAAAGTTGTTGTCATTGTCACTGTCAAGCAGCGAATCTGGCATCTCCAGCAGAAAACATGTTCACTGACGAGGTAATGTGTTATATTACATCTCTATTGTTGTTACGTTTAGTTACGGCTTTTCACTTTATATAATGTCAATCTAATGAAATAGCCGCGAGCTACAGTTAGTTAACAGTCATTCTAATCTAGTATTCTAATAAACATGTATTTTGGAACTCAGAGATATATGAATTACCAGACCATTATTAAATCAATATTATATTATATTTAGCTCGTATTAACAGGTGATAAAAGTGACGGTCACCTTACATTAATTGAACAAGAGACATGTTACCATGAAGCTAACGTTACTTTCTCCAGCTAGATATAAAAACCAATCCATCTGCGTTTTACACATCATCGTGTCACCAAATATAGGGATAGAAATATACTTTTAAATCAGTTTTTATAAAATAGTTTCAGTCTCCCAAAACAAATGGATCTGCCTGTTTGAAACGCCCATACAATACAAAATGTATAGCCTACGTATTCAGCTAAACGCGTCTCAATGTGGTCAAGATCGCTATGCAATATGCAAACATACAGCATGCTATGATTATACGATTATTATGTTAGCTGAATGGTTACTTAACTTACCTGTTTATTAAAACGCAAGCGAGATCAGCATCTCTCTGCAGTGCGAGCTTGTCACGAAGCTTTCGCCATCTTTCAAAGGCTTCTCCAAGGTTTACACGTCTCTTGCTTCTTCTATGGTCCCAAAATCTTCTCGGGTCATTTTTTTCACCCGTACGTTTGCGCTTTGTTGAGCTGGCAGAACGTACAGCCAAAGAGTAGTCATGATCCATTATCATACAGACTTCTTCTTCTTCTTCTTCTTCTTCTTCTTCTTCTTGTTTTTATGGCGGTTGGCAAATAACGTCTGGTTGCATTACCGCCACCTTCTGAAATGGAGTGTAGGTCTGGATAAATTATTTCCCTACACTTAAATTATCTTTATTAAACCTGTTCTTCTAAAAAAGGAAAATAAAAGCCCAAAATAAAAATCTCCCGAATTCCTTAGCAAAATATATCTTACTTTCAAAGGTATCTCTTCATCTTCTAGCTGCTGAATTAACTGTTGTCTCTCATTACTATATCTAGTACATTCTTCAATAGCATGTTCTATGGTATCCTGTGTGTTACATACACTACACCTCCCATCAGCATGTTTTTCCATTAAAAATAATGTACTGTTTAAGCCTGTATGCCCAAGTCTCATTCTTGAAATGATGTTCTCCTCCTGTGTATTTCTGCAAGTACTTCTACTCACCCCCACTCTTTTTTGGATATTATATAGTCTCCTACCAGTCTGACCATTATCCCACAACACTTGCCACTTCTCCTTTATCTTTCTTTTAATGATTGATTTCACCTCTTCTTTACTATATTTAATGCTTAAACTTATATACTCCATTTCTGTTGCCTTTTTTGCATACTTATCAGCCAACTCATTCCCTATTACTCCTTTGTGGGCAGGAACCCATACAAGTCCAACATTGACTCCAGTTTTAATTAATGTACTAGCCATTTGGACAATTTCTACAACAATGTCTTGTCTAGATTGTGAATTTATGTTCTGAATACTCATCAGAGCTGACGCTGAGTCTGAAGCAACTACTAAACTTCTTGGCTTGTTACTCACAGCCCAAGAGAGTGCCATTAAAATAGCAATTAGTTCTGCTGTATAAACTGCTAAATTATCATTAATTCTTTTTTGTGTTGCTACTTTTAATTTTGGAATAACAAAAGCCACCCCCACTCTCCCATCCCTTTTGGACCCATCTGTGTACATTATAATCCTATCCCCATATCTTTCAACTAAATACCCCTGCACCATATTACTATCTATATCCCCATTCTTAGTTTCCTCCAAAAGACTGAGGTCAACTGAAAGATCTTCAAGAGTCCATAAAGGAACTCTTGAAAATACTACTGTGGGACTTATATCCAACAAGGCTATTTCCATCTCATTTATTTTCTGTCCAATAGTCCATCCAAAACTACTTTTTCTACCATTCTGTCTCTCTTGACACTCTACCAATGTAGATTGACTCAAATGGTCTTCCCTATGACCTTTAAGGTTTGCCCAAAAAACCAGGCTAAGCTGGTCTCTTCTGAGATCTAAAGGCAACTCCCCCATCTCTACTTGGATGGCTGCCACTGGAGTTGTCTTCATGGCTCCACAACATAATCTTAAACCTCGACTCTGCACTCTGTCTAGTTTATTTAAAGCTGTCTTAGCAGCAGACCCATATACAACACACCCATAATCAAAAACTGATCTAATCAGTCCAGTATATATTGTATGCATAGCACTCCTAGTTGCACCCCATTCCACCCCATGCAAACACCTCATTACATTCAATACCTTTTTACACTTTTCTTCCATCTTCTGAATATGAACTGCCCATGTTAATCTTTTGTCAAACCATATACCTAGATATTTAAAGCTCTCTACTCTTTCCAATTCCTTACCTGATATTTGAATCTGTAACTCCTGACTTATTTTCTTCCTTGTGAAGAAAATGACCTTAGTTTTTTCCACAGATATCCTAAATCCCCATTCAATTGTCCATGTGTGTACTGTATCCACTGCTTGTTGTATCTTATTTACAATGTGATTGATATTTCTTCCCCTTTTCCACATTGCTCCATCATCTGCAAATAAAGCTACACCAATAGACCTTTCTACATTTATAAATATCTCATTTATCATTACTGAAAAAAATAATGGGCTAATAATACTCCCTTGAGGAGTACCATTGTCTACCTCATACACTTCACTCAAAACCCCATTTACTTTAACTCTAATTTTCCTCCCAGATAAAAAGGATTTTACCCACACTAACACTCTCCCCTTTACTCCCAACTGATATAATTTGATAAGAAGCCCCTCCTTCCACATCATGTCGTATGCTTTCTCTATATCAAAAAATAAAGCTAAAACTGTTTCTTTGTTTACCTGAGCTTTTCTGATGTCATCTTCAAGTAACACAGTTGGGTCCATAGTCCCCCTACCTTTCCTAAAACCACTCTGGTAATTCCTCAATGCATTTTTAGTTTCTAAATAGAATGCTAATCTATCATTTACCATTCGTTCCATGGTCTTACCCAACTGAGATGTCAGTGCAATAGGCCTATAACTACTAGGCAATTTAGCGTCTTTACCAGGTTTCCTAATAGGAATAATAATTGACTCCTTCCAAGTGCAAGGGATTACCCCTTCTACCCATATTTTATTAAAAAGAGCCAATATTACTTCCTTACTTTTATCAGTTAGATTTCCTATCATTGCATAGCAAATCTTGTCATTCCCTGGTGTAGATTTCCCCACCTTCTTCAAAGCACAATTCAGTTCCTTCATTGTAAATAGAACCTCCATCACACCACCTTCCTCCTTATCATTACCCAACTCAGCACTATATCTTAATTTAGTAGCTTCTCTTCCTTCCCTTTCTATCTGATCTAAATTTGCTTCACTATGTACCTTTACTAATGTCTTTGCTATAACTTCAGCCTTGTCCCTGCTATTAGTAATAATCCTATTATCATCTAACATTATTGGATATTCATATTCTCTCCCATTACCCCTCATTTTCTTTATCATACCCCACACTTGTTGTATTGGTGTAGTTCTACCAATAGATTCACAAAACTTTTCCCAGTATATTTTTTTTGCCTTCCTTATTGTCTGTCTCACTATTGCTTGCAATCTTTTATATTCAATCATTTTCTGAAAGTTGTGTGATCTTTTCAAAATTCTAAAAGCTCTATTTCTATGCTTTATACTCTCACTGCAATCCTTAGTCCACCAAGGAACAATTTTGATGACATTTTTATTCTTTGTTTTAGGTACAGCTACTTCTGCTGCTTCTATTACACTGCTGCTGATTTCCCTACATAAATTCTCAACACTTTGATCCTTATTTACACCTACCAATCTGTATTCACTCAACTCTCTAAATGTGTCCCAATCAGCTCTTTCTAACATCCACCTACCTTCCCTCATTACACTCTCTCTTATCACCTCCACTCCTACCTTAATTGTAATTAAAAAATGATCACTGCCTATATTACTTTCCCTCAATACTTCCCAGCTACATTTATCAGCTACTGTCTTTGTAACCAAAGTCAGATCTATTGCAGATTCATATCCCCTAGCTATATCTATTCTCGTACCTGATCCATCATTCAAGCATACTAGCCCCTTCACACCCAAATATTCCTCAATAACTTTTCCATTAGAATCATCCCTATCCCCCCAAAGAGTACTATGCGCATTAAAATCACCACACCAAATACCTTTACCATTTAAGTTATCCCACATTTCATCCAGATTCTCATCTTCTAGTTGTCTGCATGGATTGTAAAAATTAATGATACCCATACTACCACTATCTGTCCATATTTCTATTACAATATATTCTAAATCCACACCCTTCTTAACCTCTCTAAACTGCATCCCTCTTTTAACAAATGTTGCACACCCTCCACCACTTCCCTCCACTCTATCCCTTCTTATACTTATGTACCCCTTTATAACAAAATCTAATGACTGTTTAAGCCATGTCTCCTGAATGCAAATTACATCTGGTTTAACCTCTAAATTATTAATAAAACCTTTTAACTCCTGCCCATTTGCTATAAGACTTCTTGCATTCCACTGTAAAATCAATAAGTTCTTAGAGGTGTTAATGATGGATCATTTGTTTCACCCTGCATAAGATCAGCTTGTATTTTTTCCCATGATAAATTATCCACATTCAAGAACTTTGCAGCAGCTTTAACAATTATTTTTATTTTCTCAGTTCTCGTTTTAGCTTGATCAGAACAATTAACCACGTACGCAATGAACAGTATCAATTTCTCTGAGCTTAACACATCCTCCTTTGGCCTTCTGCATTCAGCACCACCTTGTGTTGCATTTATCTCCTGTGTCTCTTTCCTTTCCATATTGACGACCTTTACCGCCTCAGCATATGTAATTTTTTTTGTTGTCCGTATCTGTTGTACCACCACTGCCCTTTTGCTTACAGGACATCCCCCATACGCAGCCGTATGATCCCCACCACAGTTACAACATCTCCTCTCAACCCCCTCTCCACATTTCCCATATTCATGCTCTCCTCCGCACTTCCCACATCTTAATTTCCCTTTGCATACATTTGCTATATGACCAAACCTTTGGCATTTATAGCATCGAGTTGGTGGAGGGATGTACTCCCGCACCCTGAAACTCAAATAGCCCACCATCACTTTATCTGGCAACACTTGCTCCTTGAACTCCAAAAGTACTGTAGTGCTATCTACTTTCTCTCCATTACGGTTTGCTTTAAGTCTTTTTATGTCCACTACAGTTCCTCCCTTAATGTTCTTTTTAAGATCGTCCAATTTTTCCCCAATCGGTATACCTGTGATCACTCCCTTTGTTCTTATACCTACAAACCTTCGTACTTAACTCACTTCTTTCTTACACACCGACTGTAATCTCTCAGCCTTCTCTCTTTGCTCAATGTTCCTGCATTTAATTAGTAATCTGCCATCTCGTAACACTTTTGCCATTTCTATGTCTCCTACTACCTTTTTCAATCCACTCGTCAATGTAAACAAACCAATTTCGTTTATATCATGCCCCTCTTTAAATTTAACGATTACTTTCAAATCATCTTCCTGACTTACCTTCCTTCTCACATCTCTACCTACTTCATCAGATACATCTTCAATACTCCTCTTCGATGGTCCTTTCCCCATTCCCTCAGCCCCATTAGACCTAGTATAATTTCCTCCTCTCCCTCTACCGATTACATAACCTTGATTTTTCCAATCTTCTTGACCTTTTAACCAATCCCCACTCTCATCATCTTCCTCCATTATACTATCCAGACCCAGTCACAAATCAGATTATGCCAAACCGCCAAATAAAAATAAACAAAACAAACCAAAACAAACAACAAAAGAAAAAAGCAAAGAAAATATCTCTTGGAGATACAAACAAACCGCCACCGCCGTCTTCCGGAAACCGCCCGATCCACACCCATACAGACTTTTTTATAAGGGTGTTCCCCTTATACCGTCAGTGTTCCTCTTTGAGTTTGGCGGTTCCGCCGAGTTCCGCAGGAAGGAAGACGCAAACGCGGATATGACGTGATAGACGGGCGACATAACGGAAATAAAGACACGGTCCGTGTCTTCGAATTAAAATATTAATTTCTCTGAATTTAGAAGTTGATTGGAACTGTCGGGATAATGTAAATACACAACTTTAAAAAATATATATAACATAGATATAGTGATTTCTTATATTTTTAAAGCAAAAAAAATTACATATTGTGCCTTTAATAAAACCAGATTGTGTTTCACTTATAACTTCACTCTTAAAAAAAAGGGTTCCTCGGGGTTCTATATAGAACCCTGGGGTTCCGTACTTGGCCAATAGAACCCTTTACCGACAAAATGGTTCTATGTAGAACCCTTGGAGAGCAAAGAACCTTTTTTATTAAAATGGTTCTATAATTCATGTTTTATGACTGAAGTGTAAACTAAAGATTCACGTTTCACAATAATTATACACAACACATTCACAAAGCTTTTTGAGTCAAGAAGACCCATGATAATGACTGTAGTCAAAAACCAGAGTTAACAAAATGTTAATATCTAGTCAATGTATGATTTGAGATTTCTTTATGCACGTTTGTACATTAGCATGAAACTTATATTTCCTAATACATTATAGTTTGCCTTTTTGACCAATCATTTTGTAATAAAACATTATAGGAAACACTTTAAAAAATAAAGAAAACACTTTGTTAGTTTATTATGTGTATCATATAGTGATGGTTTTAATCTATCGAAGGGAACATTAAAAATATTAATCGTAAAAATGCCCTCTGGTGGCGTATATGCGTTGCATCATCCTTGAATTCCTATTGGTGGATTGGCGAAGATGAACCTACAAGTGACAGTTAATTTTTCAAACTGTGGAGTCTAGGGATGGGCGATACCAGTTATTTTCTTTTCGATCCGATACCAAGTACTTTCAAGACAAGTATCGCCGATACCGATACCGATACCGATACTTCTATGAAATATTTTTATGTAAGTGATTTTATAGAGTATTTTGATAGCAACATTATTAATAATAAATAAAATGGACATGAAAACGTTTTGCTTATGTTTATTAACAAACACTGAACACTTTTACCACATTTCTTCCCTTTATAGGTTTTTGAGATGAAACAAGTTGACATTAACATTTTCCTCTTGAGCCTGTTTTTTCTATGACTGATAAACTCTACGGCTTAAAAATAAAATAAAATAAACCCCTGATAAAAGACTGGAATGCACTGAAAATCAAACCAGGGATGACTGTTAGGCTGAGAACACTTCAAATTATTTAAATGTCAAACTTGAACCTGAACTTCAGGCAGAATTTTAAGTTGGAATCTTCATATGTGCATGTACTGATATACACAGCCAGCATATGTAAACCATTAAATGATTTAGAACTGATTTAAAGGTTTTTGTTAAGGAACAAGAGAATGTTGACATTTTTCCCCTTTAGTCTGTTTCTTCTTTGACTGATCAACTCCCCTGCTTTGGAAAAAATTCTCTCAGAAGGGACAGATGATGCAGTGACCCCAAGATATTTTTTTGCTAGTTTGCTGAGAGCTGGGAAGGTTTGTTCGTGATTTCTCCACCAAACTAATGGGTCTTGGTTACGGGGAAGTACTTTTTCCTCTGCATAGCGACGCATTTCAATTATGGAATCGCTGCTTCCTGATTGTTGTTGTTGTGCTGATAGAACCTGTGAGTCAAAATCCCCCCATATGCCTCCTTTAGCTGTAGATGATGCAGTACATGGGGTCATTGGAGGAGTCTCTGATGATGCAGAGTTTGCTCTAGGTACTGACACAGACCTTAGGGTAGATGTTGAGGTAGCTTGTGGTGCAGCCGCCAAGTGGACATCCCGCATTTCAGATAGGAGTCGCTTTTTTACAGCTTCTACATGATCCTTGTCACGAAATGCCAGGTGCTTAAACCTTATGTCAAGAAAGGTGCTGGCACCAAGACTGTGTATGGTTTCAATTCCACGGAATCTCCGCTGACATTGCTGTGCCAGTTCTGTGGCAAAAGAGCTTCCTTGACGCTCAGTGGCAGCAGATGCTCTAAGCAGCAGTGATACTAGGGGAATGACCTTTGAGACAGAAGTGTATTTTTCTGCTGATACTTCACGTGTTGCCTCCTCAAAAGGTTTCAGGGCCTCAATGGTTAGGTGGATAACAGACCGCTCTTCAGTTGTAAAGCACAGGTCACTCTTTCCAAGTAAACAGAGGGCTGTGGTAACTGGATCTATTTGTTCATGTAGCCTCTCCAACATGTAGAAAGCTGAATTCCACCTGGTTTCAACTGAAATTATCAGTTTATGTTCTGCCACTTTCAGTTGATTTTGTATCTGTTTAAGCTTCTCTGTGGCTTTTGTGCTGTGGTGGAAAAAGGATACAATGCTTCTGCATTTTTCCAGCAGATGAACGGTCTCCGGAGATGCCTTTATTGCATCTTTGACCACCAAGTTTAATGTGTGGGCAAAACATGGATAATGCATCCACCCAGCCTTATGCACTGCAGCAACCATATTTGCACCGTTGTCTGTGACAACTGCAAGCACCTTTTGAGTTATGCCCCATTCTTCAGCTATTCTTTTCAGCTCTGCACTAATATTGTCAGCTGTGTGCTGTACACTGAAATGGCAGGTTTCTAGCACAAAATTCTCCATTTGCCAGTTGTCAATAAAATGACAGGTCACAGTTAAATATGCCTCTGTGGACCTTGAGGTCCACATATCTGTTGTGAGAATGACATGGTTTGCATGTTGTAATGTTGTCATTACGTTGGCTTTACATTCACCATACATATTGTTAATTGTACACTCCATCAGCTTTTTCCGGGAAGGGATTTGGTAACGTGGATCAAGAATCTTGACAAGAGCAATAAATCCCCTGTCTTCTACAAGTGAGATTGGCTGGAGGTCCCTTGCAATCATCTCTCCTATCCCTCTTGTAATTTCTGATGCTCTCTGCGAGTCATCTATAAAATATAATACAGAAATTATGTTCTTAAAGCTGTGTTACAGGCATTAAGAATTTATAATGATAGTAAATCTCTCCCGTATTACTGGACATTTAAACTGTCATTTGTTTAATAAACATTTTTTAAATGATAAATATATAAATGATTTAATTAAGAATATCCACCAGATAGCCTATCAGATAACAGAAATAGATATAGCTAATGAAAAATGTTTAAAGCAAAATATCCAGTTTAATATTCTGCTCCACATAAAATACTGTAATTAATATCTTCATATCTGAAACAGTATATATTGTACAAAGTAGCCTATAGCTATAAATAACTTGACTTTTTGTATTCAAATAATCTAACCACCACTTGATACCTGGATAACGTTGACCTCTCTGAAACCATTCTGCTAATGCACTCTGCCTCGAGCCAGAAGATGGGGGTCGTGTCTGTGTTACCTCCTCTGCTCGCTTCAGCTGCACTTCGTCGTGCTCTGTAGGGTGTTTTGCTTTAAGATGTTTTGTCAAATTTGTGGTATTGCCACAGTGGCGTATGTTTTTTTTACAAATGTCACACGAGGCTTCAGTGAAATAACTCCAAATTACGCTTCTTTTTCTTTCACTCATCGCAGTCATGCACTCGAACACCTTTTTAAACCTGTCTGCGGGACTCTGCGCTGACTGAGTGTGCTGATGTGCTCCTGCTGGACTGGTAGTGAGAGTGAGAGTGTGCGCGCGCGGTGATACAGCGGAAGGAGACGTAACGTGAGCGAACGCGGTGATACAGCGGAAGAAGATATAGTTCCCATTGACGTTATGCTTTAAGTGTATTTATATACAATAGGGTGTACTACTAATTTTAAAAATTAAAAAAAATAAACGTAATAAAAAAATAAACAAACAGATAGTATCGATACTTGTTTTTGAGGATCGATCCTTTTGATACAAAAGCAGTATCGAAAATATCGATACTTAAGGATCGATCCGCCCATCCCTACTGTGAGGCTTTGTGACGCCGTATCGCTCTCTAAACTGATCCGGGCTCAGTCTGAGGGCCTGCTCCACCTCTCCCACTACATCAACAAAAGTACTGTCACTCTTAGTGTGTGTGTGTGTGTGTAGAGCTGAACTGTGTGACTTACAAGGAATGTTGGTTGCTCCTGGAATAAATCCTGCTTCCAGCTCATCCGGTTCACGAACATCGACGAGCTGGACGCTTCGAGTGGACATCATGAGCTTCAGCTGCTCGTACGTCACCACACCATCTGAAACACACGACGGGTGAGTATCGACAATCTGCTGCTGAGAATTCATATTTACATTTACATTTATTCATTTAGCTGACGCTTTTATCCAAAGCGACTTACAATTGCTATATGTCAGAGGTCGCACGCCTCTGGAGCAACTAGGGGTTAAGTCTCTTGCTCAGGGACAGATCGGTGTCTCACAGTGGATTCGAACCCAGGTCTCTCACACCAAAGGCATGTGTCTTATCCACTGCGCCATCACCACCCCTATGTGATCTATTGTATATGATACAGTCATTACACACATCACTGGATATCTGATATTTTGGTTATGGATAACTCCAGATATATGAACTACAGCAGCTCCAAAGAAGGTTCAAGTGACGTGCCAAAACTATATCTATTGCTTTATTTCAAACATAATTTTTTTTGGGGGATTGGTAAGATTATAGGTTTTTTTATTTTATTTGAAAGAAGCCTCTTCTGCTCACCAAACCTGCATTTATTTGATCAAAAACACTGTAAAAACAGCAATATGAAATACTATTGCAATATATTTTCAATTTAATTTATTCCTGTGATCAAAGCTGAATTTTCAGCATCATTAGGCCTACTCCAGTCTTCAGAGTCACATGATCCTTCAGAAATCATTCTAATATGATGACTTGCTGCTCAAGAAACATTTCTGATTATTATTATTATCAGTGTTAAAAACAGTTGTGCTGCTTGATATGTTTCGGGAAACTGAATTAATTCATTGATGAATATAAAGTTACAAAGAACAGCATTTATTTGAAATGGAAATCTTTTAAACATTATAAATCTCTTTGTCACTTTTGATCAATTTAATGCTTTCTTAAAGGTATTAATTTCTTTAAAAATGATTAAAACAAAATCTCTTGCTGAACCCGAAGCTTTTAAAAGGCAGTGTTTTATCTAAATACTTTATGGGAGCACTTTATTTAGGTCCTAAACTTGATTCTATGATGGTTGTCATTCAGGCCATCGTGGGTGTAAATGTCAAATAATTCCTAGAAAAATGTAAATTCAGCTAATTTAAACCATTAAAGGGTAACTAAACCCTAAACCAACTTTTTTTTAGTTAATGATCTGTAAGAATGGGGCTTTATTAGTGCTGTTCATTGATTTGAGTAACTTTTTTGACATTTGGGTATAAAGTGTTTTAATTCTACAATATATGGTGTAAAAACGTCTGAGTGCTGCCCTCTTCAGGTTGAACGGTGGCTACTGCAGTTGAATTTTCCTATTGGATGTTTGGGGTGGTTCGTGACGTTAGCAGGCTCCAGCTCACCACACCCTTGGCAGTATAAAACCATCTTGTTTCGTCAAAACCACTGTAGCGAGTCAGGAGTTGGAATTGCGAGTATTGAAAATGATCAGGATAGAGTATTTTAGCATCTATTTAGCATAGCATTTATAGTTATTTAGGCTCTGCCCACTTTTCCAGCATTTTTCAAATATTGCCAGTGGGTGGAGTCAGGCTCTGACCACGGGGTTTAGTTACCCTTTAAAGAGAAAGGATATGTATATGGCAATGCTAGTAAAATGGTTGGGCCATCTATATAAATGTTCATTTTAAAATTTAGTTTGTTTACTTTATATTAGGGCTAGGCGATAAAACGATAACGATAATGTTACGACCCTATGGGTTGCATTTTGTTATTTCTCTGTTTGCTTGTCTAGGAACATCATCTGATTGGTTCCTACAGGATGATTGGAACACCATCTGATTGGTTTCTGCATGGTGATTGATCCTCTATCCTGATTGGTGCAGAGTGTTTTAAAAGACACATCATCATTTCCTAGAGAGGCAGATTGGGTTTTTGTGAGTATTTGAGTGTTAAGAGTATTTGAGTGTTAAGAGTATTTGAGTGT
>NW_027508839.1:12500-30000 GCF_051911475.1 Siphateles boraxobius
AGGCTATAGAGTGTTATGTGAATGCTAGGTCAAAGAGATGTGTTTTTAGTCTAGCTTTGAACTGACAGACTGTGTCTGCTTCCCGGACAATGTTAGGAAGATTGTTCCAGAGTTTTGGTGCTAAATAGGAAAAGGATCTACCGCCAGCAGTCGATTTATATATTCTAGGTATTATCAACTGGCCGGAGTTTTGAGATCGCAATAGACGTGAAGGACTATAATGCGTTAAGAGCTCGCTCAAGTACTGGGGAGCTAAACCATTTAGTGCTTTGTAAGTAATCAGCAATATTTTAAAATTTATACGATGTTTAATAGGGAGCCAATGCAGTGTTGACAGAACCGGGCTAATATGGTCGTACTTCCTGGTTCTGGTAAGAACTCTAGCGGCTGCGTTTTGAACTAGCTGTAGTTTGTTTATTAAGCGTGCAGGGCAAGCACCCAGTAGAGCATTACAATAATCTAGCCTTGATGTCATGAACTCATGAACTAGTTGTTCCGCATTTGTCAATGAGAGCATATGACGTAATTTAGATATATTTTTAAGATGGAAAAGTGCGGTTTTACAGACACTAGACACATGACTTTCAATTGAAAGATTGGTATCAAAGAGCACACACACACACACACACACCCACACACCCACACACACACACACACACACACACCCAGGTTCCTAACTGACGACGAAGACTTGACAGAGCAGCATCAAGTGTTAGACAGTATTCTAGGTTATTACGTGTGGACGTTTTTTGTCCAATAATTAGAATCTCTGTTTTTTCAGAATTTAGTAGTAGGAAATTACTAGTCATCCAGTTTTTTATATCAGCTATGCATTCCGTTAATTTTGTGAATTGGTGAGTTTCGTTAGGTTTGGAAGAAATAAGAGCTGAGTATCATCAGCATTACAGTGAAAGCTAATGCCATGCTTCCTAATGATATCTCCTAACGGTAGCATGTACAGAGTGAACAGCAGCGGTCCTAGTACTGAGCCTTGTGGTACGCCATACTGAACTGGTGATCGATAAGACATCTCTTCATTTACTGCTACAAACTGATAGCGGTCAGATAAATATGATTTAAACCATGCTAATGCAATTCCACTAATGCCAACATAGTTTTCTAATCTATTTAAGAGAATGTTGTGGTCAATGGTGTCAAATGCAGCACTAAGATCAAGTAACACTAATAGAGAGATACGACCACGATCGGATGATAAGAGCAAATCATTTGTGACTCTAATGAGAGCTGTCTCAGTGCTATGATACAGTCTAAATCCTGACTGGAAATCCTCACGGACACCATTTCTTTTAAGAAAGGAACACAGTTGTGAGGATACTGCCTTTTCTAATATCTTTGACAGAAAAGGCAGATTTGAGATCGGCCTGTAATTGACTAATTCTGCAGGATCAAGTTGCGTGTTTTTAACAAGCGGTTTAATCATAGCCAGCTTAAAGGGTTTTGGTACGTATCCTAGAGACAAAGACGAATTAATGATGTTAAGAAGAGGATCTATGACTTCTGGAAGCATCTCTTTCAGTAGTTTAGTCGGTATAGGGTCTAACACAACGAGTTTGCAAAATTCTTCCTCTCCTATGGCAATGAATGAATCAAATTTTACCTCAGGGAGACTATAATGCACTCCCTGATGTGATGCTGTAGTAGACGGTTGCATAGTTATACAATACAGGTTTTGTCCCTGATATTATCGATCTTATAAGTGAAGAAGTTCATAAAGTCATTACTGCTGTGTTTCTTGGAAACTTCTGGGCTTGAAGCTTTCTTTTTCGTTAGTGTAGCCACTTTTTCAAATAAATACCTTGGATTATGTTTATTTTCTTCTAATAGGGTTGAAAAATAAGCAGATCTAGCAGCTTTTAAAGCCTCTCTGTAAGCAATCGAGCTCTCCTTCCATGAAATCCGAAATACCTCTAGTACCTCATCCTCTTCCTCATCCTCTTCATCATCTTCCTCATCCTCATCCTCATCATCTTCCAGATCCTCATCATCTTCCTCATCCTCCTCTTCCTCATCCTCTTCCTCATCTTCCTCTTCCTGGTCCTCTTTCCCATCCTCTTCATCATCTTCCTCATCATCTTCCTGATCCTCTTCCTCATCCTCCTCTTCCTCATCCTCATCATCTTCCTCATCCTCATCCTCCTCTTCCTCATCCTCTTCCTCATCTTCCTCTTCCTGGTCCTCTTTCCCATCCTCTTCCTCATCCTCCTCTTCCTCATCATCTTCCTCATCCTCATCCTCCTCTTCCTCATCATCTTCATCATCATCTTCCTCATCCTCTTCCTCATCCTCATCATCTTCCTCATCCTCCTCTTCCTCATCCTCTTCCTAATCCTCATCATCTTCCTCATCCTCCTCTTCCTCATCCTCTTCCTCATCTTCCTCTTCCTGGTCCTCTTTCCCATCCTCTTCCTCATCATCATCATCTTCCTCTTCCTCATCTTCCTCTTCCTCATCCTCCTCTTCCTCATCATCTTCATCATCCTCATCATCTTCCTCATCCTCTTCCTCATCCTCCTCTTCCTCATCCTCATCATCTTCCTCATCATCTTCCTCATCCTCCTCTTCCTCATCCTCTTCCTCATCCTCTTCCTCATCCTCTTCCTCATCCTCCTCTTCCTCATCCTCCTCTTCCTCATCCTCTTCCTCATCCTCATCATCTTCCTCATCCTCATCCTCCTCTTCCTCATCCTCTTCATCCTCATCCTCTTTCCCATCCTTTTCCTCATCCTCATCTTCCTCATCCTCATCATCTTCCTCATCCTCTTCCTCATCCTCATCGTCTTCCTCATCCTCAACTTCCTCATCCTCATCTTCTTCATCCTCTTCCTCATCCTCCTTATCATCCTCTTCCTCATCCTCATCCTCTTCATCATCTTCCTCTTCCTCCTCCTCCTCCTCTTCTTCATCCTCTTCCTCATCCTCATCTTCTTCATCCTCTTCTTCATCCTCTTCCTCATCCTCATCTTCTTCACCCTTTTCCTCATCCCATCTTCCTCATCCTCCTCATCCTCATCTTTCTCATCCTCATTTTTCTCATCCTCTTCCTCATCCTCGTCTTCCTCATCCTCATCTTTCTCATCCTCTTCCTCATCCTCATCTTCCTCATCCTCTTCCTCATCCTCTTCCTCATCTTCCTCATCCTCATCCTCATCTTCCTCATCCTCATCATCTCATCATCCTCTTCCTTATCCTCTTCCTCACCCTCCCTATCATCCTCTTCATCATCTTCCTCTTCCTCATCATCTTCCTCATCCTCCTTATCATCATCTTCCTCTTCCTCATCCTCCTCATCTTCTTCATCCTCTTCTTCATCCTCTTCCTCATCCTCATCTTCATCTTCAGTAACCCACATGCATGTGAACATGTTTTGAAACGTGTCCATATCCTCAGTCTGTGCGTCTCTAACGCTCCTGTATCTCCAGCTGATAGTGAGGCTATAGTTACACACTCGTGAGTCACTCAGAAACACACACAGTGTTCATGACTGATAATCACTACAGTTTCTAGACAGCTTTATACAATACAGATCGCTTCAAAGCTTCACATTCACAGCAATAAACCGCAATCAATGATGTAAACTTCTGAGTCTTCATTCAGTTCAGTTGAAGTTTGTTCTCATCCAATAGTGTCAGTGCAGTGAATCAATGATATTACTGAATATTAATTCAGGTTTATTGATGTTTCAGAGCAAATACAGAGAGTCGGCTCAGAAGGAGAGCAGCTCGTCTCTGTATCACACACTCCCAGAAACCAGAGACACGCAACACGCAAGAGACGCCACAGAGATCCAGAGCGAGGTCTTCATGAGTTTCTCTCTCTCACACACACACACACACACACACACACACACACACACACACACACACACACACACACACACACACACACACACACACACACACACACACACACACACACACACACACAAACACACACACACACACACACACACACACACACACACACACACACACACGCTCATCTGTGTTTCTGCTCAACAGGTCAGATATAAAAAAGGGAAGAAGCTCCAGTCGTCCAGCTTTTACTCTCAGCTCCCGCAGACGCCACAGACACAGCTCGCTGCTAAAGTCTCCGAGCTGCAGAGCGAGGTACCACACACACACACACACACACACACACACACACACACAGACACACACACACACACACACACACACACACACACACACACACACAGACACACACACACACACACACACACCACACACACACACACACACACACACACACACACACACACACACACACACACACACACACACACACACACACACACCACACACACACAGGTCTTGGGTTGGGTATCGTTTTAATTTTAACGATTCTGCTTTTCCAATTAGGTAAAAAAACAAACAAACTTGGATACCATTCACATTTAGTTATTGCAAAACATTTAATTGTAGCTGAATATCATGAACAATAACAGGCTAAAGAACACTTAAAAATGTGGTTTAAAAATACCATAGAAAAACAACTAGCCTAACTAACATACATTTTAAGCATTATTATAAAAAAAGTAAAACCTATGTAATTCAAAAAGAACAGATAAAAAATTTGCAATCTCAACAAATAGATACAAATTATGTTTTATTAACAAAGTTCGGGAGGAGCACGCACAGATAATTGTGTGTGTGTGTGAGTCTGAGTGGTGAGCACTCAGAAATCAACGATAAGAGGTGTATATATATATTCAGCAGTCTCACCTCAATCTGTTGACAGTTTAGCAGCAGCCCCCCCTCCCCCTCCCCCCTCCCCCCTTTCCCCGCTTCTCCCCCCCTTCTCCCCCTCCCCCCCTTCTCCCCCTCCTCCCCCCTTCCCCCCCTTCTCCCCCTCCCCCCTTCTGTGAGTGCGGTTTGGATGTGTGTGTGCAGCACATTAAAAAGTGCGTGATTCATCTTGCGTTAGAATTGTTTAAAATCATATTGAAATGCTCACAAAGGAATCAATAAGAGGAATCGAAATTTTAATTTGATAACAAGCACCCGATTCCCAACCCTACACTCGTCACACTGTTTCATCCGCACGAGAGAATCACTAAACATCCGTCAATCTGTTTCCCAGAACCGATACCGAGAGGAGGCCAGGAGGAGCGCCTGCGTCTGCCTTTACTCTCAGCTGCCCGAGACCACACACACACAGCTCGCACGAGCGCTGACCGACCTGCAGAGCCACGTGAGCAGACACACACTCACTGCGCTGGACCAGGGCCAAGTCTGGCTGAACCCGGGCCACCTTTAACCCCGGGTCAAACACTTTTTGTCTGTTCAGTCTTCCACAATATTAATGTATATTATTACAATATATTAGAAATGCTCATCTCCACTGTGGGCCAGTGCGAGCAGGGCTTTAAGCGGGCGGGCAGGGCTAATAATCAACTAAAATAGTCTAAAATAATAATAAGCTAAATAATCAATAATCAACAAATGGAAGTTTTATCTGAAAACTAATCAGAAAGAAAGCTGGAAACTAGCAAGATTGCAAAACGAACATGATAAAAGCGACCATTTGCTGGAATTTTTACTGTTTACTTAAAGATTTAAAACTCAAGCATCGATGCTATATCACAGGTTTACAATAAAATGTGATACATTGATCATAATTAATTAACTTGTGTCAAGATTGCACAAAAGAAAGAGGACACGTACTGATTCAGTCACGTCTGTTTCTGTTTATTTAGTCACAGGACATATTTACATCACATTTAGAAAGAATGATAATTTCTACATTTTCCACCAAAAATACGACATGAGGAGCTTGAGCACTCTCTCCAGTGACAGTCCCTGTACAGTTATATTTTTAGTCAGAGAAACAGAGGAAGCTCTCGAAAAACCGAAGTTGCTTTATTTTATGACATTTGCAGAGATAAATATGGATATCAGACACTCCGGTATAAAGAGATGAGAAGTACTGGCTGATAAAATAAAAACATGATTGTGATAGCCTATGTGATATCCTTCAAGAGGTCATATTTACCATGTTTACTATGGTAATGATTAGCGCACATAGTCTTTTGCATCGGTATAAATATTGCAGTATAAATATATGAAGACCGGAGTCATCACGCGTGTATGGAGACGAGTTTGAGGATCAGTGCCGATGCTGTCGTGTCGATGAGGCTTTCACAGGGAGAGTCTAGTGGACACAATCTCTGCTGACACTTCAGGGATGCGTTGTGGCCGTGTATAGGTGCAGGTCCACCATCTGATCTGGATACGGCCCGGATCCGGCTGATTACAGTAAACCTCGGAGTAAACAGAAAGACTACAATTAGCGTTAGGTGCCATCCTTCTTATGATGTAGCGAATACACCAGGTGTTATAGGAAGTGTTCCTGGTTCCGGCTGACCTAATTTATGCAGCCTTATAATCATTTAACAGATTTAAATAATAGGAATGTATAGTGTTCTATGTGTATGCCAGGTCGAAGAGATGTGTTTTTAGTCTAGCTTTGAACTGACAGACTGTGTCTGCTTCCCGGACAATGTTAGGAAGATTGTTCCAAAGTTTTGGTGCTAAATAGGAAAAGGATCTACCGCCAACAGTCGATTTATATATTCTAGGTATTATCAACTGGCCGGAGTTTTGAGATCGCAATAGACGTGAAGGACTATAATGCGTTAAGAGCTCGCTCAAGTACTGGGGAGCTAAACCATTTAGTGCTTTGGAAGTAATCAGCAATATTTTAAAATGTATACGATGTTTAATAGGGAGCCAATGCAGTGTTGACAGAACCGGGCTAATATGGTCGTACTTCCTGGTTCTGGTAAGAACTCTAGCGGCTGCGTTTTGAACTAGCTGTAGTTTGTTTATTAAGCGTGCAGGGCAACCACCCAGTAGAGCATTACAATAATCTAGCCTTGATGTCATGAACGCATGAACTAACTGTTCTGCATTTTTCATTGAGAGCATATGATGTAATTTAGATATATTTTTAAGATGGAAAAATGCGGTTTTACAGACACTAGACACGTGACTTTCAAATGAGAGATTGCTATCAAAGAGCACACACACACACACACACACACACACACACACAGGTTCCTAACCGACGACGAGGACTTGACAGAGCAGCATCAAGTGTTAGACAGTATTCTAGGTTATTACTTGAGGAAGTTTTTTGTCCAATAATTAGAATCTCTGTTTTTTCAGAATTAAGTAGTAGGAAATTACTATCAGCTATGCGTTCCGATAATTTTGTGAATTGGTGAGTTTCGTTAGGTTTGGAAGAAAAATAGAGCTGAGTATCATCAGCATAACAGTGAAAACTAATGCCATGCTTCCTAATGATATCTCCTAACGGTAGCATGTACAGAGTGAACAGCAGCGGTCTTAGTAAATACTGATGTATGCTATTAATTTGATTACTCTGCACATACTGCGCTTAATTCAATTTTAATGTAATAAATGACAGCTCTTATAGAGACATGTCCAACACTCACATGCTAATATGGGGAATATAAGAACATTAACCCATTAAATATACAGTGATATAGGGGCCCAAACCTGCAGAAATTAAAAATGTAATTATGTAAATGAGGGAGGCGGTCCTTGTGTAGCTCCTGTGTGTCATTGGTCCAGAGCTCATTGATAGCTCTAAGTGATACAAATCAGGATTAAATGTAAGTAAAAATTAATTATTCATGTTAACTATGTAAATTATAACATTTATTTCTTTATCTATGTTTATTTATTTTTTATGTCTGCAGGTTTGGGTCTCAGTACAGTGAGACCTGATTACCCATGATTCATCAGTGTGTTTGTGTTTTTCAGAGTAAGTATACAGAAGCCGGGAAGAAGCAGGCATCCAGCGCTCTGTATTCACTGCTGCCGGAGACTCAGGAGACCCAACACGCCAGAGACGCCACCGACCTCCTGAGTCAGGTACTGCGCTCACATGAGCCGCGAGTCAGCCGTGTGTCAGCCATGTGTGTCAGCCTTGTGTGAACCGCGTGTCAGCCATGTGTGTGACAGCCGTGTGTCACGCATGTGTCAGCCATGTGTGAGCCGTGTGTCAGCCGTGTGTGAGCCTTGAGTTAGCCATGTGTGAGCCGTGTGTCAGCCATGTGTCAGCCGTGTGTGTGTCAGCCGCGTGTGAACCGCGTGTCAGCCATGTGTGTGACAGCTGCGTGTCACGCATGTGTCAGCCATGTGTGAGCCGTGTGTCAGCCGTGTGTGAGCCGTGAGTTAGCCATGTGTGAGCCGTGTGTCAGCCGTGTGTGAACCGTGTGTCAGCTGTGTGTGAGCCGTGAGTCAGCCGTGTGTGTGTCAGCCGTGTGACAGCCGTGTGTGTGTCAGCCGTGTGACAGCTGTGAGTCAGCCGTGTGTGTCAGCCGTGTGACAGCTGTGAGTCAGCCGTGTGTGTGTCAGCCGTGTGACAGCCGTGTGTGTGTCAGCCGTGTGACAGCTGTGAGTCAGCCGTGTGTGAACCGTGTGTGAGCCGTGTGTGAGCCGTGTGTGAGCCGTGTGTGAGCCGTGAGTCAGCCGTGTGTGACAGCCGTGTGTGTGTCAGCCGTGTGACAGCTGTGAGTCAGCCGTGTGACAGCTGTGAGTCAGCCGTTTGTCAGCTGTGTGCGTGACATCCGTGTGACAGCTGTGAGTCAGCCGTGTGTGTGTCAGCCGTGTGACAGCTGTGAGTCAGCCGTTTGTCAGCTGTGTGTGTGTCAGCCGTGTGACAGCTGTGAGTCAGCCGTTTGTCAGCTGTGTGTGTGACATCCGTGTGACAGCTGTGAGTCAGCCGTGTGTGTGTCAGCCATGTGACGCGTGTGTCAGGATCAAGGTGTCAACATTCGCTTTCATTTCAGAGGAAATACAAGGAGGAGGCAAAGAAAGAGGCCTCTGTGAGTCTGTACTCCCTTTTGCCAGAGACGACTGAGACTCAACACGCCAGACACGCCTCTGAACTGCAGAGCGAGGTGAGTGTGATTCGCACACACACACAAACACACACACTCTCTCTCACACACACACACACACACTCTCTCTCTCACACACTCTCTCTCTCTCACACACACACACACACACACACACACACACACACACTCAAAATAGTTAAAGTATATATTTAGTATATATTTAGTTAAAGTATATATATATAGCCGCTCTGGAGAAAACAGTGATGTCATCGTCCAGCTCAGATCAGTTCTCATACAATGGTGTCAATGCGGGCAGATCAATAATATTGTTGAATATTAAGTGTCCCCAACTAAGCAAGACATAAGCCAACGGCGACAGTGAAGGAACCAAAACTCAGTGACTGATTGGAGAAATAAACTTTGGGAGAAACCAGGCTCAGTCGGGGGGCCAGTTCTCCTCTGGCCAACGAACGAACGAACAGTGTATGATTATGATTCACGCAGCATTACAGGTCAGAAGTCAGATTGGATCCAAGTTCCATCTGGTTGAAGATCAGTGTCACGCCGGTACGGAGATGAGTTTGTTGAGGATCAGTGCCGATGGCTGTCGTGTCGATGAGGTCTTCACCGGGGAGAGTATAGTGGACACAATCTCTGCTGACACTTCAGGGATACGTTGTGGTCGTGTCTAGGCGCAGGTCCTCCATCTGATCTGGATACGGCCCGGATCCGGCTGACTACATCATGGGTTGTTGTCGTGTCTAGACGCAGGTCCTCCATCTGATCTGGATACGGCCCGGATTCGGCTGACTACATCATGCGTTGTGGTCGTGTCTAGGTGCAGGTCCACCATCTGATCTGGATCCGGCCCGGATCCGGCTGACTACATCATGCGTTGTGGTCGTGTTTAGGCACAGGTCCTCCATCTGATCTGGATCCGGCCCGGATCCGGCTGACTACATCATGCGTTGTGGTCGTGTCTAGGTGCAGGTCCACCATCTTATCTGGATACGGCCCGGATTCGGCTGATTACATTATGTGTTATGGTTGTGTCTAGGTGCAGGTCCACCATCTGATCTGGATACAGCCCGGATGCGGCTGACTACATCATGTGTTGTGGTCGTGTCTAGGCGCAGGTCCTCCATCTGATCTGGATACGGCCCGGATCCGGCTGGCTACATCATGAGTTGTGGTCGTGTCTAGACGCAGATCCACCATCTGATCTGGATATGGCCCGGATGCGGCTGACTACATCATGTGTTGTGGTCGTGTCTAGGCGCAGGTCCTCCATCTGATCTGGATACGGCCCGGATCCGGCTGGCTACATCATGTGTTGTGGTCGTGTCTAGACGCAGGTCCACCATCTGATCTGGATATGGCCCGGATCCGGCTGACTACATCATGTGTTGTGGTCGTGTCTAGGCGAGGTCCTCCATCTGATCTGGATACGGCCCGGATCCGGCTGGCTACATCATGAGTTGTGGTCGTGTCTAGGCGCAGGTCCACCATCTGATCTGGATACGGCCCGGATCCGGCTGACTACATCATGCGTTGTGGTCGTGTCTAGGCACAGGTCCTCCATCTGATCTGGATACGGCCCGGATCCGCGCGACTACATCATGAGTTGTGGTCGTGTCTAGACGCAGGTTCACCATCTGATCTGGATACGGCCCGGATCCGGCTGACTACATCATGCGTTGTGGTCGTGTCTAGGCACAGGTCCACCATCTGATCTGGATACGGCCCGTATGCGGCTGACTACATCATGCGTTGTGGTCGTGTCTAGGCACAGGTTTCATATGATGACTCTGTGAATTGTTTTATGTCATGAATAGAAAAATAGATCAAAATCTTCATTTGTGCCTCAAGCAATTAAGTTTTTAAACATGTAAGTTAAATAAGTAGGATACTTAGCTGGTCTGATATGCCTAATTTAATCGGTAGCAAAGTGCGGGGTATGGGTAAATATGTGTTAAGTGTATTAGTATGTGTCTTTGTATGTTTAAAGGTTCTCCTTTGGTGTATGATGTATGTTGTAATGCCTACCTGATAGCCATGCAAACAAATTTCCTCACGGGGACAAATAAATGTATTTTACTTACTTTACTACTTTGAATAAGTGAATCGTCTCATGTCATGACTCAGTGAATAGTTTCATATCTTGACTCTGTGAATCGTCTCATATCATGAGTCTTTGATTCGTTTTATATCATGACTCTGTTATTGTTTCCCCTCAGAATAAGTACAAGCGGAGCTGCAAACAGGAGAACTCCAGCAGTATTTACTCTCAGCTGCCGCAAACACAGGAGACGCAGTTCGCCAAACAGATGGCGGATCTTCAGAGTGACGTACGTACATGTGTGTATGAGTGATTGACCTGTGTGTGTGTGTGTGATGATGATTTGTATGTGTGTGTGTGTGTGTTGTAGAATCAGTACCGCAGAGAGACTCAGGAGGATCTGTCTCAGTGTGTGTACTCTCAGATGCCTGAGACGCTGCACACACAGTTTGTGAAGGAGCTGACGCCGCTCATTAGTGAGGTGATGCACTCATCCTCTTCCTCATCCTCATCATCTTCCTCATCCTCTTCCTCATCCTCTTCCTCATCCTCATCTTCTTCATCCTCTTCCTCATCCTCCTTATCAGCCTCTTCCTTATCCTCATCCTCTTCCTCATCCTCTTCATCATTTTCCTCTTCCTCATCCTCCTCCTCTTCTTAATCCTCCTCTTCTTAATCCTCCTCTTCCTCCTCCTCTTCCTCATCCTCATCTTCTTCATCCTCTTTCTCATCCTCATCTTCATCTTCAGACTGACGGATATTCGGTTACTTTTGGCACGTGTGTCTGAAAGCATGACTAATTTTACAGGATTAGTTTGGATTTAAAGCATCTTAATACAAACAAACTAATCATCTTGAGAGACGAACACACACTGTCTGACGGATCCACAGGACAGTGAACTCTAATAATAACAATAACTAAATCATAACAATAATGAGCTCTATAACTTTAACAATAACAGTAACTATAATGAGAGATATAACTATAACATATAATAGCAATAACAATACGTTTAACATTAACTATAATAACTGACAGTAATAACTAAATTTAACTATGACAAAATTATAACTTTGACATAACTATAACGATAACTATAATAACACTCACATCAGTTTTGTCGTTTATCGCTTTAAATGCTTAATAATGTTTGATTGTAGAATAAATATAAGGCGGATGGAAAAAAGGACATGCAGAACTGCCTTTACTCCCGTCTGCCTCAAACCAGTGAGACACAACACGCCCGCGAGCTCACACACCTCTACAGTCAGGTACACACACACACACACACACACACACACACACACACACACACACACACACACACACACACACACACACACACACACACACACACACCTCTACAGTCAGTTACACACACACACACACACACACACACACACACACACACACACACACACACACACACACACACACACACACACACACACACACCTCAACAGTCAGGTACACACACACACACACCTCTACAGTTAGGTAAACACACACTCACACACACACACACACACACACACAACTCTACAGTCAGGTACACACACTCACACCACTGACACACACACACTCACGTTCGTCAGAAACTGTGTGTCTGTGTGTGTGAAACAGACTCACTGACTGACTGACTGTGTGTGTGTGTGCAGAATAGCTATAAGGACTCGGGTAAACCGGACGCTCAGGTGTGTCTCTACGCTCAGATGCCGCAGACCATCGAGACGCTGTTCGCTAAAGAAGTGTCCAAACAGCAGAGTGACGTGAGTCTGTGTGTATTATTGTGAGAGTGTGTGTGTGTGTGTGTCTGTTAGAGTGTGTAGAAGAGAGTGTGAATGTGTGTGTGTGTGTGTGTGTGTGTGTGTGTGTGTGAGTGTGTGAGAGTGTGTGAGTTTGAATTTGAGTGTCTGTGTGAGTATGTGTGTGAGTGTATATGTAAGAAAGTGTGCCTGTGTGTGTTATAGTGTTGTATTGTGTGTATAATCAATATTCTCTCTGTAGAAACTCTATAAAGAGAAGTTTAACTCAGAGAAAGGCAAGTCAAACTACACACAGATGAAGGATCTTCCTGACGTCACACACGCCATACAGGTCAACAAACACCAGAGCGAGGTAAGACACACACACACACACACACACACACACACAGGTGAAACTGAGCTCTGTTGTGTTGCTGAAGGTTGAGTATCGCAGAGGGAAAGAGGAACTTCATAAATACAGTGATGTGACCGACAGACCCGACATCCTGAACGCTGCTCACGCCAGCAAACTCGCCAGTGACGTGAGTGACGCACACACACACACACACACACACAGACACACAGACACACATATACACACACACACATACACACTAGTGTTTAGATGTCATGAGTAATGTGTGTCTCCTCACAGGTGGCCTACAGGAGTAAAGCGCAGGCGTTTGACCAGCGAGAGCTTCTGCAGCGACCCGACATACAACACGCTAAACACGCCACACAGCTGGCCAGTCAGGTGACGCTCACACCCGACATACAACACGCTAAACATGCCACACAGCTGGCCAGTCAGGTGACGCTCACACCCGACATACAACACGCTAAACACGCCACACAGCTGGCCAGTCAGGTGACGCTCACACCCGACATACAACACGCTAAACACGCCACACAGCTGGCCAGTCAGGTGACGCTCACACCCGACATACAACACGCTAAACACGCCACACAGCTGGCCAGTCAGGTGACGCTCACACCCGACATACAACACGCTAAACACTCCACACAGCTGGCCAGTCAGGTGACGCTCACACCCGACATACAACACGCTAAACACGCCACACAGCTGGCCAGTCAGGTGAAGCTCATACCCGACATACAACACGCTAAACACGCCACACAGCTGGCCAGTAAGGTGACGCTCACACCCGACATACAACACGCTAAACACGCCACACAGCTGGCCAGTCAGGTGACGCTCACACCCGACATACAACAGGCTAAACACGCCACACAGCTGGCCAGTCAGGTGACGCTCACACCCGACATACAACACGCTAAACACGCCACACAGCTGGCCAGTCAGGTGACGCTCACACCCGACATACAACAGGCTAAACACGCCACACAGCTGGCCAGTCAGGTGACGCTCACACCCGACATACAACACGCTAAACACGCCACACAGCTGGCCAGTCAGGTGAAGCTCACACCCGACATACAACACGCTAAACACGCCACACAGCTGGCCAGTCAGGTGACGCTCACACCCGACATACAACACGCTAAACACGCCACACAGCTGGCCAGTCAGGTGACGCTCACACCCGACATACAACAGGCTAAACACGCCACACAGCTGGCCAGTCAGGTGACGCTCACACCCGACATACAACACGCTAAACACGCCACACAGCTGGCCAGTCAGGTGAAGCTCATACCCGACATACAACACGCTAAACACGCCACACAGCTGGCCAGTAAGGTGACGCTCACACCCGACATACAACACGCTAAACACGCCACACAGCTGGCCAGTCAGGTGACGCTCACACCCGACATACAACAGGCTAAACACGCCACACAGCTGGCCAGTCAGGTGACGCTCACACCCGACATACAACACGCTAAACACGCCACACAGCTGGCCAGTCAGGTGACGCTCACACCCGACATACAACAGGCTAAACACGCCACACAGCTGGCCAGTCAGGTGACGCTCACACCCGACATACAACACGCTAAACACGCCACACAGCTGGCCAGTCAGGTGAAGCTCATACCCGACATACAACACGCTAAACACGCCACACAGCTGGCCAGTAAGGTGACGCTCACACCCGACATACAACACGCTAAACACGCCACACAGCTGGCCAGTCAGGTGACGCTCACACCCGACATACAACAGGCTAAACACGCCACACAGCTGCCCAGTCAGGTGACGCTCACACCCGACATACAACACGCTAAACACTCCACACAGCTGGCCAGTCAGGTGACGCTCACACCCGATATACAACAGGCTAAACATGCCACACAGCTGGCCAGTCAGGTGACGCTCACACCCGACATACAACACGCTAAACACGCCACACAGCTGGCCAGTCAGGTGAAGCTCATACCCGACATACAACACGCTAAACACGCCACACAGCTGGCCATTAAGGTGACGCTCACACCCGACATACAACACGCTAAACACGCCACACAGCTGGCCAGTCAGGTGACGCTCACACCCGACATACAACAGGCTAAACACGCCACACAGCTGGCCAGTCAGGTGACGCTCACACCCGACATACAACACGCTAAACACGCCACACAGCTGGCCAGTCAGGTGACGCTCACACCCGACATACAACAGGCTAAACACGCCACACAGCTGCCCAGTCAGGTGACGCTCACACCCGACATACAACTCGCTAAACACGCCACACAGCTGGCCAGTCAGGTGACGCTCACACCCGACATACAACAGGCTAAACACGCCACACAGCTGCCCAGTCAGGTGACGCTCACACCCGACATACAACTCGCTAAACACGCCACACAGCTGGCCAGTCAGGTGACGCTCACACCCGACATACAACACGCTAAACACTCCACACAGCTGGCCAGTCAGGTGACGCTCACACCCGACATACAACACGCTAAACACGCCACACAGCTGGCCAGTAAGGTGACGCTCACACCCGACATACAACACGCTAAACACGCCACACAGCTGGCCAGTCAGGTGACGCTCACACCCGACATACAACACGCTAAACACTCCACACAGCTGGCCAGTCAGGTGACGCTCACACCCGACATACAACAGGCTAAACACGCCACACAGCTGCCCAGTCAGGTGACGCTCACACCCGACATACAACTCGCTAAACACGCCACACAGCTGGCCAGTCAGGTGACGCTCACACCCGACATACAACAGGCTAAACACGCCACACAGCTGGCCAGTCAGGTGACGCTCACACCCGACATACAACACGCTAAACACTCCACACAGCTGGCCAGTCAGGTGACGCTCACACCCGACATACAACAGGCTAAACACGCCACACAGCTGGCCAGTCAGGTGACGCTCACACCCGACATACAACACGCTAAACACGCCACACAGCTGGCCAGTCAGGTGACGCTCACACCCGACATACAACACGCTAAACACGTCACACAGCTGGCCAGTCAGGTGACGCTCACACCCGACATACAACACGCTAAACACGCCACTCAGCTGGCCAGTCAGGTGACGCTCACACCCGACATACAACACGCTAAACACGCCACACAGCTGGCCAGTCAGGTGACGCTCACACCCGACATACAACACGCTAAACACGCCACACAGCTGGCCAGTCAGGTGACTCTCATACCCGACATACAACACGCTAAACACGACACACAGCTGGCCAGTCAGGTGACGCTCACACCCGACATACAACACGCTAAACACGCCACACAGCTGGCCAGTCAGGTGACGCTCACACCCGACATACAACACGCTAAACACGCCACACAGCTGGCCAGTCAGGTGACGCTCACACCCGACATACAACACGCTAAACACTCCACACAGCTGGCCAGTCAGGTGACGCTCACACCCGACATACAACAGGCTAAACACGCCACACAGCTGGCCAGTCAGGTGACGCTCACACCCGACATACAACACGCTAAACACTCCACACAGCTGGCCAGTAAGGTGACGCTCACACCCGACATACAACACGCTAAACACTCCACACAGCTGGCCAGTCAGGTGACGCTCACACCCGACATACAACACGCTAAACACGCCACACAGCTGGCCAGTAAGGTGATGCTCACACCCGACATACAACACGCTAAACACGCCACACAGCTGGCCAGTCAGGTGACACTCACACCCGACATACAACAGGCTAAACACGCCACACAGCTGGCCAGTCAGGTGACGCTCACACCCGACATACAACACGCTAAACACGCCACACAGCTGGCCAGTCAGGTGACGCTCACACCCGACATACAACACGCTAAACACTCCACACAGCTGGCCAGTCAGGTGACGCTCACACCCGACATACAACACGCTAAACACGCCACACAGCTGGCCAGTAAGGTGACGCTCACACCCGACATACAACACGCTAAACACGCCACACAGCTGGCCAGTCAGGTGACGCTCACACCCGACATACAACACGCTAAACACTCCACACAGCTGGCCAGTCAGGTGACGCTCACACCCGACATACAACACGCTAAACACGCCACACAGCTGGCCAGTAAGGTGACGCTCACACCCGACATACAACACGCTAAACACGCCACACAGCTGGCCAGTAAGGTGAAGCTCACACCCGACATACAACACGCTAAACACGCCACACAGCTGGCCAGTCAGGTGACGCTCACACCCGACATACAACACGCTAAACACGCCACACAGCTGGCCAGTAAGGTGACGCTCACACCCGACATACAACACGCTAAACACGCCACACAGCTGGCCAGTCAGGTGACGCTCACACCCGACATACAACACGCTAAACACGCCACTCAGCTGGCCAGTCAGCTGA
>NW_027508839.1:37500-47500 GCF_051911475.1 Siphateles boraxobius
AAGCGCAGCGGTTCCAGAGAAAGGTGAGTGTGTGTGTGTGTGTGTGAGAAGGAAGCGCAGCGGTTCCAGAGCGAGGTGAGTGTGTGTGTGTGTGTGTGTGAAGGAAGCGCAGAGGATTCAGAGCGAGGTGAGTGTGTGTGTGTGTGTGTGTGTGTGTGTGTGAGAAGGAAGCGCAGCGGTTCTAGAGCGAGGTGAGTGTGTGTGTGTGTGTGTGTGTGTGTGTGAGAAGGAAGCGCAGCAGTTCCAGAGCGAGGTGAGTGTGTGTGTGTGTGTGTGTGTGTGTGTGTGTGTGTGTGAGAAGGAAGCGCAGCGGATTCATAGTGAGGTGAGTGTGTGTGTGTGTGTGTGTGTGTGTGTGTGTGTGTGTGTGTGTGTGTGTGTGTGTGTGTGTGAGAAGGAAGCGCAGCGGTTCCAGAGCGAGGTGAGTGTGTGTGTGTGTGTGTGTGTGTGAGAAGGAAGCGCAGCGGATTCAGAGTGAGGTGAGTGTGTGTGTGTGTGTGTGTGTGTGAGAAGGAAGCGCAGCGGTTCCAGAGCGAGGTGAGTGTGTGTGTGTGTGTGTGTGTGTGTGTGTGTGTGTGTGTGTGAGAAGGAAGCGCAGCGGATTCAGAGTGAGGTGAGTGTGTCTGTGTGTGTGAGAAGGAAGCGCAGCGGTTCCAGAGCGAGGTGAGTGTGTGTGTGTTTGTGTGTGAGAAGGAAGCGCAGCGGTTCTAGAGCGAGGTGAGTGTGTGTGTGTCTGTGTGTGAGAAGGAAGCGCAGCGGTTCCAGAGCGAGGTGAGTGTGTGTGTGTGTGTGTGTGTGAGAAGGAAGCGCAGAGGTTCCAGAGCGAGGTGAGTGTGTGTGTGTGTGTGTGTGTGTGTGTGTGTGTGTGTGTGTGTGAGAAGGAAGCGCAGCGGATTCAGAGTGAGGTGAGTGTGTCTGTGTGTGTGAGAAGGAAGCGCAGCGGTTCCAGAGCGAGGTGAGTGTGTGTGTGTGTGAGAAGGAAGCGCAGCGGTTCCAGAGCGAGGTGAGTGTGTGTGTGTCTGTGTGTGAGAAGGAAGCGCAGAGGTTCCAGAGCGAGGTGAGTGTGTGTGTGTGTGTGTGTGTGTGTGTGAGAAGGAAGCGCAGCGGATTCAGAGTGAGGTGAGTGTGTGTGTGTGTGTGTGTGTGAGAAGGAAGCGCAGCGGTTCCAGAGCGAGGTGAGTGTGTGTGTGTGTGTGTGTGTGAGAAGGAAGCGCAGAGGTTCCAGAGCGAGGTGAGTGTGTGTGTGTGTGTGTGTGTGTGTGTGTGTGTGTGTGTGTGTGTGTGTGTGTGTGAGAAGGAAGCGCAGCGGTTCCAGAGCGAGGTGAGTGTGTGTGTGTGTGTGTGTGAGAAGGAAGCGCAGCGGTTCCAGAGCGAGGTGAGTGTGTGTGTGTCTGTGTGTGAGAAGGAAGCGCAGCGGTTCTAGAGCGAGGTGAGTGTGTGTGTGTGTGTGTGTGAGAAGGAAGCGCAGCGGTTCCAGAGCGAGGTGTGTGTGTGTGTGTGTGTGTGAGAAGGAAGCGCAGCGGTTCCAGAGCGAGGTGTGTGTGTGTGTGTGTGTTAGAAGGAAGCGCAGCGGTTCCAGAGCGAGGTGAGTGTGTGTGTGTGTGTGTGTGAGAAGGAAGCGCAGCGGTTCCAGAGCGAGGTGTGTGTGTGTGTGTGTGTTAGAAGGAAGCGCAGAGGATTCAGAGCGAGGTGTGTGTGTGTGTGTGTGTGTGTGTGTGAGAAGGAAGCGCAGCGGATTCAGAGTGAGGTAAGTGTGTGTGTGTGTGTGTGTGAGAGAAGGAAGCGCAGCGGTTCCAGAGCGAGGTGAGTGTGTGTGTGTGTGTGTGTGTGTGTGTGTGTGAGAAGGAAGCGCAGCGGTTCCAGAGCGAGGTGTGTGTGTGTGTGTGTGTGTTAGAAGGAAGCGCAGAGGATTCAGAGCGAGGTGTGTGTGTGTGTGTGTGTGTGTGTGTGTGTGAGAAGGAAGCGCAGCGGATTCAGAGTGAGGTAAGTGTGTGTGTGTGTGTGTGAGAGAAGGAAGCGCAGCGGTTCCAGAGCGAGGTGAGTGTGTGTGTGTGTGTGTGTGTGTGTGAGAGAAGGAAGCGCAGCGGTTCCAGAGCGAGGTGTGTGTGTGTGTGTGTGAGAAGGAAGCGCAGCGGTTCCAGAGAAAGGTGAGTGTGTGTGTGTGTGTGTGAGAAGGAAGCGCAGCGGTTCCAGAGCGAGGTGAGTGTGTGTGTGTGTGTGTGTGAAGGAAGCGCAGAGGATTCAGAGCGAGGTGAGTGTGTGTGTGTGTGTGTGTGTGTGTGTGTGAGAAGGAAGCGCAGCGGTTCTAGAGCGAGGTGAGTGTGTGTGTGTGTGTGTGTGTGTGTGTGAGAAGGAAGCGCAGCAGTTCCAGAGCGAGGTGAGTGTGTGTGTGTGTGTGTGTGTGTGTGTGTGTGTGTGTGAGAAGGAAGCGCAGCGGATTCATAGTGAGGTGAGTGTGTGTGTGTGTGTGTGTGTGTGTGTGTGTGTGTGTGTGTGTGTGTGTGTGTGTGTGTGTGTGAGAAGGAAGCGCAGCGGTTCCAGAGCGAGGTGAGTGTGTGTGTGTGTGTGTGTGTGTGAGAAGGAAGCGCAGCGGATTCAGAGTGAGGTGAGTGTGTGTGTGTGTGTGTGTGTGTGAGAAGGAAGCGCAGCGGTTCCAGAGCGAGGTGAGTGTGTGTGTGTGTGTGTGTGTGTGTGTGTGTGTGTGTGTGTGAGAAGGAAGCGCAGCGGATTCAGAGTGAGGTGAGTGTGTCTGTGTGTGTGAGAAGGAAGCGCAGCGGTTCCAGAGCGAGGTGAGTGTGTGTGTGTTTGTGTGTGAGAAGGAAGCGCAGCGGTTCTAGAGCGAGGTGAGTGTGTGTGTGTCTGTGTGTGAGAAGGAAGCGCAGCGGTTCCAGAGCGAGGTGAGTGTGTGTGTGTGTGTGTGTGTGAGAAGGAAGCGCAGAGGTTCCAGAGCGAGGTGAGTGTGTGTGTGTGTGTGTGTGTGTGTGTGTGTGTGTGTGTGAGAAGGAAGCGCAGCGGATTCAGAGTGAGGTGAGTGTGTCTGTGTGTGTGAGAAGGAAGCGCAGCGGTTCCAGAGCGAGGTGAGTGTGTGTGTGTGTGAGAAGGAAGCGCAGCGGTTCCAGAGCGAGGTGAGTGTGTGTGTGTCTGTGTGTGAGAAGGAAGCGCAGAGGTTCCAGAGCGAGGTGAGTGTGTGTGTGTGTGTGTGTGTGTGTGTGAGAAGGAAGCGCAGCGGATTCAGAGTGAGGTGAGTGTGTGTGTGTGTGTGTGTGTGAGAAGGAAGCGCAGCGGTTCCAGAGCGAGGTGAGTGTGTGTGTGTGTGTGTGTGTGTGAGAAGGAAGCGCAGCGGTTCCAGAGCGAGGTGTGTGTGTGTGTGTGTGTGTGAGAAGGAAGCGCAGCGGTTCCAGAGCGAGGTGTGTGTGTGTGTGTGTGTGTGTGTTAGAAGGAAGCGCAGCGGTTCCAGAGCGAGGTGAGTGTGTGTGTGTGTGTGTGTGAGAAGGAAGCGCAGCGGTTCCAGAGCGAGGTGTGTGTGTGTGTGTGTTAGAAGGAAGCGCAGAGGATTCAGAGCGAGGTGTGTGTGTGTGTGTGTGTGTGTGTGTGAGAAGGAAGCGCAGCGGATTCAGAGTGAGGTAAGTGTGTGTGTGTGTGTGTGAGAGAAGGAAGCGCAGCGGTTCCAGAGCGAGGTGAGTGTGTGTGTGTGTGTGTGTGTGTGTGTGTGTGTGTGTGTGAGAAGGAAGCGCAGCGGTTCCAGAGCGAGGTGTGTGTGTGTGTGTTAGAAGGAAGCGCAGAGGATTCAGAGCGAGGTGTGTGTGTGTGTGTGTGTGTGTGTGTGTGTGAGAAGGAAGCGCAGAGGTTCCAGAGCGAGGTGAGTGTGTGTGTGTGTGTGTGTGTGTGTGTGTGTGTGTGAGAAGGAAGCGCAGCGGATTCAGAGTGAGGTGAGTGTGTCTGTGTGTGTGAGAAGGAAGCGCAGCGGTTCCAGAGCGAGGTGAGTGTGTGTGTGTGTGTGTGTGAGAAGGAAGCGCAGCGGTTCCAGAGCGAGGTGAGTGTGTGTGTGTCTGTGTGTGAGAAGGAAGCGCAGCGGTTCTAGAGCGAGGTGAGTGTGTGTGTGTGTGTGTGTGTGTGTGAGAAGGAAGCGCAGCGGTTCCAGAGCGAGGTGTGTGTGTGTGTGTGTGTGTGAGAAGGAAGCGCAGCGGTTCCAGAGCGAGGTGTGTGTGTGTGTGTGTGTTAGAAGGAAGCGCAGCGGTTCCAGAGCGAGGTGTGTGTGTGTGTGTGTGTGTGTGAGAAGGAAGCGCAGCGGTTCCAGAGCGAGGTGAGTGTGTGTGTGTGTGTGTGTGAGAAGGAAGCGCAGCGGTTCCAGAGCGAGGTGTGTGTGTGTGTGTGTTAGAAGGAAGCGCAGAGGATTCAGAGCGAGGTGTGTGTGTGTGTGTGTGTGTGTGTGTGAGAAGGAAGCGCAGCGGATTCAGAGTGAGGTAAGTGTGTGTGTGTGTGTGTGAGAGAAGGAAGCGCAGCGGTTCCAGAGCGAGGTGAGTGTGTGTGTGTGTGTGTGTGTGTGTGTGTGTGTGTGTGAGAAGGAAGCGCAGCGGTTCCAGAGCGAGGTGTGTGTGTGTGTGTGTGTGTTAGAAGGAAGCGCAGAGGATTCAGAGCGAGGTGTGTGTGTGTGTGTGTGTGTGTGTGTGTGTGAGAAGGAAGCGCAGCGGATTCAGAGTGAGGTAAGTGTGTGTGTGTGTGTGTGAGAGAAGGAAGCGCAGCGGTTCCAGAGCGAGGTGAGTGTGTGTGTGTGTGTGTGTGTGTGTGAGAGAAGGAAGCGCAGCGGTTCCAGAGCGAGGTGTGTGTGTGTGTGTGAGAAGGAAGCGCAGCGGTTCCAGAGAAAGGTGAGTGTGTGTGTGTGTGTGTGTGTGTGAGAAGGAAGCGCAGCGGTTCCAGAGCGAGGTGAGTGTGTGTGTGTGTGTGTGTGAAGGAAGCGCAGAGGATTCAGAGCGAGGTGAGTGTGTGTGTGTGTGTGTGTGTGTGTGTGTGTGTGTGAGAAGGAAGCGCAGCGGTTCTAGAGCGAGGTGAGTGTGTGTGTGTGTGTGTGTGTGTGTGTGTGAGAAGGAAGCGCAGCAGTTCCAGAGCGAGGTGAGTGTGTGTGTGTGTGTGTGTGTGTGTGTGTGAGAAGGAAGCGCAGCGGATTCATAGTGAGGTGAGTGTGTGTGTGTGTGTGTGTGTGTGTGTGTGTGTGTGTGTGTGTGTGTGTGTGTGTGAGAAGGAAGCGCAGCGGTTCCAGAGCGAGGTGAGTGTGTGTGTGTGTGTGTGTGTGAGAAGGAAGCGCAGCGGATTCAGAGTGAGGTGAGTGTGTGTGTGTGTGTGTGTGTGTGAGAAGGAAGCGCAGCGGTTCCAGAGCGAGGTGAGTGTGTGTGTGTGTGTGTGTGTGTGTGTGAGAAGGAAGCGCAGCGGTTCCAGAGCGAGGTGAGTGTGTGTGTGTGTGTGTGTGTGTGAGAAGGAAGCGCAGCGGATTCAGAGTGAGGTAAGTGTGTGTGTGTGTGTGTGTGTGTGAGAAGGAAGCGCAGCGGTTCTAGAGCGAGGTGAGTGTTTGTGTGTGTGTGTGTGTGTGAGAGAAGGAAGCGCAGCGGTTCTAGAGCGAGGTGAGTGTGTGTGTGTGTGAGAAGGAAGCGCAGCGGTTCTAGAGCGAGGTGAGTGTGTGTGTGTGTGAGAAGGAAGCGCAGCGGTTCCAGAGAAAGGTGAGTGTGTGTGTGTGTGTGTGTGTGTGTGTGAAGGAAACGCAGAGGATTCAGAGCGAGGTGAGTGTGTGTGTGTGTGTGTGTGAGAAGGAAGCGCAGCGGTTCTAGAGCGAGGTGAGTCTGTGTGTGTGTGTGTGTGTGTGTGTGTGTGTGTGTGTGAAGGAAGCGCAGCGGTTCCAGAGCGAGGTGAGTGTGTGTGTGTGTGTGTGTGTGTGTGTGTGAGAAGGAAACGCAGCGGATTCAGAGTGAGGTGTGTGTGTGTGTGTGTGTGTGTGTGTGTGTGTGTGTGTGTGTGTGTGTGTGTGTGTGTGTGTGTGTGTGTGAGAAGGAAGCGCAGCGGATTCAGAGCTAGGTGAGTGTGTGTGTGTGTGTGTGTGTGTGTGTGTGTGTGTGTGTGTGTGTGTGTGTGTGTGTGTGTGAAGGAAGCGCAGCGGATCCAGAGCGAGGTGATGTGACGCGTGTTTGTCTGAATGTCAAAGTAGAAACGAGCTGCTGACTGTGTGTGTGTGTGTGTTTGTGTGTGTGTCTCACAGAAGGAGTATCGTAAGGAATACGAGAGCGAGATCAGAGGGAAGGCTCTGCTGGAGGCCGATCTGACGCCCGTGTTCCTGACGGCCCGTAACGCCAGCAGCCTCATGAGCGAGGTGAGCATCTCTGTGTGTGTGTGTCAGATTGGATGAGAGGAGGTCGGACCTCAATCTAGAGAGCGTCTGATTGGATGAGAGGAGTTCCGTCCTCATTCTAGAGAGCATCTGATTGGATGAGAGGAGGTCCGTCCTCATTCTAGAGAGTGTCTGATTGGATGAGAGGAGGCCGTCCTCATTCTAGAGAGCGTCTGATTGGATGAGAGGAGGTCCGTCCTCAATCTAGAGAGTGTCTGATTGGATGAGAGGAGGTCGGACCTCAATCTAGATAGTGTCTGATTGGATGAGAGGAGGCCCATCCTCATTCTAGAGAGCGTCTGATTGGATGAGAGGAGGTCCGTCCTCAATCTAGAAAGCGTCTGATTGGATGAGAGGAGTTCCGTCCTCATTCTAGAGAGCATCTGATTGGATGAGAGGAGGTCCGTCCTCATTCTAGAGAGTGTCTGATTGGATGAGAGGAGGCCGTCCTCATTCTAGAGTGTCTGATTGGATGAGAGATGGCCCATCCTCATTCTAGAGAGCGTCTGATTGGATGAGAGGAGGTCCGTCCTCAATCTAGAGAATGTCTGATTGGATGAGAGGAGGCCCGTCCTCAATCTAGAGAGTGTCTGATTGGATGAGAGGAGGTCCGTCTTCATTCTGGGGAGCGTCTGATTGGATGAAAGGAGGTCCGTCCTCAATCTAGAGAATGTCTGATTGGATGAGAGGAGGTCCGTCCTCATTCTAGAGAGCGTCTGATTCGATGAGAGGAGGCCCGTCCTCAATCTAGAGAGCGTCTGATTGGATGAGAGGAGGCCCGTCCTCATTCTAGAGAGCGTCTGATTGGATGAGAGGAGGCCCGTCCTCAATCTAGAGAGCGTCTGATTGGATGAGAGGAGGCCCATCCTCATTCTAGAGAGCGTCTGATTGGATGAGAGGAGGTCCGTCCTCAATCTAGAGAATGTCTGATTGGATGAGAGGAGGCCCGTCCTCAATCTAGAGAGCGTCTGATTGGATGAGAGGAGGCCCGTCTTCATTCTGGGGAGCGTCTGATTGGATGAAAGGAGGTCCGTCCTCAATCTAGAGAATGTCTGATTGGATGAGAGGAGGTCCGTCCTCATTCTAGAGAGCGTCTGATTGGATGAGAGGAGGCCCGTCCTCAATCTAGAGAGCGTCTGATTGGATGAGAGGAGGCCCGTCCTCATTCTAAAGAGCGTCTAATTGGATGAGAGGAGGTCCGTCCTCATTCTAGAGAGCGTCTGATTGGATGAGAGGAGGCCCGTCCTCAATCTAGAGAGCGTCTGATTGGATGAGAGGAGGCCCGTCCTCATTCTAAAGAGCGTCTAATTGGATGAGAGGAGGTCCGTCCTCATTCTAGAGAGTGTCTGATTGGATGAGAGGAGGCCGTCCTCATTCTAGAGAGCGTCTGATTGGATGAGAGGAGGTCCGTCCTCATTCTAGAGAGCGTCTGATTGGATGAGAGGAGGCCGTCCTCAATCTAGAGAGTGTCTGATTGGATGAGAGGAGGCCCATCCTCATTCTAGAGAGCGTCTGATTGGATGAGAGGAGGTCCGTCCTCAATCTAGAGAGCGTCTGATTGGATGAGAGGAGTTCCGTCCTCATTCTAGAGAGCATCTGATTGGATGAGAGGAGGTCCGTCCTCATTCTAGAGAGTGTCTGATTGGATGAGAGGAGGCCGTCCTCATTCTAGAGAGTGTCTGATTGGATGAGAGGTGGCCCATCCTCATTCTAGAGAGCGTCTGATTGGATGAGAGGAGGCCCGTCCTCAATCTAGAGAGTGTCTGATTGGATGAGAGGAGGTCCGTCTTCATTCTGGGGAGCGTCTGATTGGATGAAAGGAGGTCCGTCCTCAATCTAGAGAATGTCTGATTGGATGAGAGGAGGTCCGTCCTCATTCTAGAGAGCGTCTGATTCGATGAGAGGAGGCCCGTCCTCAATCTAGAGAGCGTCTGATTGGATGAGAGGAGGCCCGTCCTCATTCTAGAGAGCGTCTGATTGGATGAGAGGAGGCCCGTCCTCAATCTAGAGTGCGTCTGATTGGATGAGAGGAGGCCCATCCTCATTCTAGAGAGCGTCTGATTGGATGAGAGGAGGTCCGTCCTCAATCTAGAGAATGTCTGATTGGATGAGAGGAGGCCCGTCCTCAATCTAGAGAGCGTCTGATTGGATGAGAGGAGGCCCGTCTTCATTCTGGGGAGCGTCTGATTGGATGAAAGGAGGTCCGTCCTCAATCTAGAGAATGTCTGATTGGATGAGAGGAGGTCCGTCCTCATTCTAGAGAGCGTCTGATTGGATGAGAGGAGGCCCGTCCTCAATCTAGAGAGCGTCTGATTGGATGAGAGGAGGCCCGTCCTCATTCTAAAGAGCGTCTTATTGGATGAGAGGAGGTCCGTCCTCATTTTAGAGAGCGTCTGATTGGATGAGAGGAGGCCCGTCCTCAATCTAGAGAGCGTCTGATTGGATGAGAGGAGGTCCGTCCTCAATCTAGAGAGCGTCTGATTGGATGAGAGGAGGTCGGTCCTCAATCTAGAGAGCGTCTGATTGGATGAGAGAAAGCCCGTCCTCAATCTAGAGAGCATCTGATTGGATGAGAGAAAGCCCGTCCTCAATCTAGAGAGCATCTGATTGGATGAGAGAAAGCCCGTCCTCAATCTAGAGAGTGTTGATTTGGATGAGAGGAGGCCCGTCCTCAATCTAGAGAGTGTCTGATTGGATGAGAGAACGCCCGTCCTCAATCTAGAGAATGTCTGATTGGATGAGAGGAGGCCCGTCCTCAATCTAGAGAGTGTCTGATTGGATGAGAGGAGGCCCGTCCTCAATCTAGAGAGTGTCTGATTGGATGAGAGAAAGCCCGTCCTCAATCTAGAGAGTGTCTGATTGGATGAGAGGAAGCCCATCCTTAATCTAGATAGCGTCTGATTGGATGAGAGGTGGCCCGTCCTCATTCTAGAGAGCGTCTGATTGGATGAGAGGAGGTCCGTCCTCAATCTAGAGAGCGTCTGATTGGATGAGAGAAAGCCCGTCCTCAATCTAGAGAGTGTCTGATTGGATGAGAGGTAGGGTGACCAGACGTCCCGTTTTTCCCGGGACAGCCCCGTATTTCCACTCTAATTTTAGTGTCCCGACTTATTCTGAAAAAATCATGTTTTGTCCCTTATTTCATCGTTAATATATATATATATTTTTATATATAATAGGTTTCGTTTCCGAAAGGCTAAGTGATTATATATGTTACGTTCAAACCGTGTAGCGCGCGCATGACAGAGAGGGAGAGACCTTGTGTGTGTGTGCTAGTGTGCCTAATGAAGCGCATGTAAGACGCATTAATAGAGGGAATGCATTAACGTCACTTTCCAGCCGGAACACGCCCCCTCAGACGGACTGAGTTGCAGAAGAGCAGCTGCGTGACTGGATTTAATAGGGGAAACTGCGAAAACGCAAGTAAAACAAACGATTATCAGTTTAAACTAAAGATTGGACTCAATATAGTGTTCCTTACAACTTACTAAAGATCCAGTGATCCATGGATATTAACATGCAGCCAGGAATCGTGTTTCCTGACATTTATATGTGCCTGATTTCGACACCAGGGAAATACATACAGCAAATTTGCCTGTGAATGCTTTATATAAATACAAAATAGGC
>NW_027508839.1:52500-60000 GCF_051911475.1 Siphateles boraxobius
GAAAACGCCAAGAACACCAGTGACGTGAGTCTCACACACACACACACACACACACACACACACACACATGCTTGAGTCTGATCATGTTACGGGCCTCATGTAAACTATAATAAACAACAAGCATATATGGCTCTCACAACACCTCCTTTTACTCTGCACAACCTCATTTCATATCATTTACATATACAGTCAAGCCAAAAATTATTCAGACACCAGATATATCATTTTTTTTTATTTTTTCACTAGTGTGTGCAGGACACTATAGTTCATTTATGTAAGTGAGGAGAGCAAAATAAAGTAAACTGTGACATATTATACCCAAAAACTCTTCATATAGCGACTACCTGTGACATATGAGACTAAAAATGATTGGGACACTTTGAGCTGATCATGTTTTAAGTGTTTTTTCTTTAATAACTAATGCAGCTTTTTACACCACAGACTGAACAACATGAAGCATTGCTTGGTAACTGGTTGAGCTAAACTGGTATTATCTAATTGTGTAGTTAAATTTAACAGCTGACAGATATTCAACATAATTCATGTGTGAGAGTCTAACAGAAGGACGGACAAAACCAGTCAAATATCAACTGAGTTCTAGTCATATTTTATTACCATTTTCTAAACTATAGCGAATAAACTGATAATGTGAGAAAAGGTGTCAGAATAAAGACACACGCTGAGAGTTGGTGTGTGTGTTGCTCCACAGGTTCAGTACCGGGAGTGTGTGGGATCGGGAACAGCAGTGACTGACACTCCTGAGATGGAGCGGGTCCGCCGGAACCAGCAGAACATCAGCGCCGTGAGTGTGTGTGTGTGATTGACATGTGTCAGTCATGCTGTGTGACGTGCCGCTGATCAGAGTGTCAATCAAACATCATCATCATCATCTTAATTATCATCATGCAGGTCAAATATAAGAAAGCGATTGAGCCGGTCAGTGTAGGTGTGACACCGGAGCTGGAGCGGGTCAAGCAGAACCAGCAGAACATCAGCTCGGCAAGAACCACACACACACACAACATATTTCCTATTTTAAGTTTAAAGTGCCCTATTATGTTATTTAAAAGGCTCCTAATGTTGTTTCTGAGTGTCCTACAACAGATTCACATTCATACAAGGTCAGAAACACATTAATGTCCTCATAATCTCCACGTCAGCATCAGCTCTTTCTCTCAGTGTCTGAAACGCTTCGTCTCTCTAAGCCCCGCCTCTCTGAGAGCTGCTCTGCTGTGATTGGTCATTATCATATCTGAATCTCAGCTCTTGATCACAGTGATACGAACAGTAACGATGGCGTGTTTTACCGTATCAGTCTCAGAAAACAGCGTCTTCTCGACACAAACAACCACGAACCAAACTCTTCCAGTCTCAGATACACTACAGTGTTTGAGGGCGGAGCTAAGAGACGCTGCTCAGCCAATCAACACTAGAGGCGGGCATTATGCTAATTAGTTACATTGTTACAGGAAGTGAGACTGGAATTACTGACGACTCGCTTCAGTTCAGAATCACTTCTTTTAGGAGACAAAAACGTTATTTATCTGTACTTTGAGTTTTAAAACATTGCAGACCTTTTACACTCACAAATAGCTTTATTACACACTGCATGAAAGATAATATGCAGAAAAGCACAATAGTGGCACTTTAATTCTGTCTTTGAAGAACAAGGATCCACACGATCTTGGAAACCGTGTAACAGTGACTCTCGTGTGTTTCAGGTGCAGTACCAGCGGGGTCTGCAGGAGGTCAAAGGTCACTCGTGCTCAGAGCTGGACACGCCTGAAATGAGGCGTGTGCGCAAATCTCAGGATTGCGTTTCCATGGTAGCAGGACTGGGCGACGCCTGCGTGTGACATCACAGCACTAACATGTGACCGAACGAACACGCGTGTGCAAATAAAGACCTACGAACCGTGTGTGTGTGTGTTTATCAGAGACCAATCGCACCATAACGGACACCTGTGTGTGTGTGTGTTTATCAGAGACCAAGTGCACCGTAACAGACACTTGTGTGTGTGTGCGTGTGTGTGTGTGTGTGTGTTTTATTGTGAAGGTGTGTGTGACGCTCTCCGTGTGTCTTTCAGGCCAAATATCACGAGGAGTTCGAGCGCACGCGGGGTCGCGGCGCCACACACACCCTCGATGAGCAGCACATGGCACGTCTCCATGGAGACCAGGTGAGACGTGGTTACCATGGAGACCAGGTGGGAGGCGGTTGCCATGGCGTCCAGCCGCAGGTGGTGGAGATGGACCGCAGGTCAGGAGGAGCCGCTGGTCAGTCCATGATCACAACTCTTGAATATTCATTATTTAAATGTTTTTATGAGTTTTTTAATATTAATATGATTCTTAATTGAACTTTACTACATTTTAGACAGACGGATGTTTGATGTTAATCATGTTGACGTCACTGATAATGTTTCTTCGTTTCATTATCCTGTACGATCGGTTTAATCGATCGGTTGTTCAAATTAATAATTTGATCTTTGTTTTAATCTTAAGTTTTGCTTTTCGTCACTTTCACACACAACTGATCAAAAACATTTCATTAAATGTTTTTGAAAGAGTCTCCTCTGCTCATTAAGGCTGCGCTTATTTTTACATTTACATTATATTTGAAAATACAATAAATGAAATATTATTATAATGTAAATCAGCTGTTTTCTATGTGAATATATAGTAAAGTGTAATTTATTCCTGTGATCAAAGCTGAATTTTCAGCATCATTACTCCAGTCTTCAGTGTCACATGATCCTTCAGAAATCACTATAATATGATGATTTGATGCTCAAGAAACATTTATGATTATTATCAGTGTTGAAAACAGTTTGTATGTTTGTAGAAACTGATAAATTTTTTCAGGATTCTGAATAGAAAGTTCAAAAGAAAAGCATTTATTTTAAGTAGAATCTTTTATAACATTATAAATTTCACTTTTGATAAATTGAATGCGCCTTCGATATATAAAAATATATTTTTTTTACCGAGCCCAAACGTTTCAACGCATGACTAACATATTACTGAAGCTGTTGATTGATCCAACCCTCTCGACCTTTGACCTGTGACCTGTGTTGCACTGAAGAGCTGCGGGTCTGGAGGACTGATCCGGGATCCATCTTTGACTTTGACCCGGTGGAGGACAACATTCAGTCTAAAAGCCTTCGCAGGATGACCGGTACCAGACGCACTGACAGCCAATACACTGACCGTCAGCGGCAGATCACGCGTGTCGTAACGCTGTGTGTGTGTGTGTGTGTGTTAGAGCGTGGCCCGCAGTCGGTGTGCAGCTCTCTGGGTTCAGAGCTCTGGGCCGATCGCAGTGCGTCCGTGTGCAGCAGATCCAGTTCAGGCAAGATCACGCGTGTGTGCAGTGTTGGGGAAAGTTACTTTGAAAAGTGGTGCATTACAATATTGCGTTACTCCCTAAAAAAGTAACTAATTTGGTTACTCAGTTACTTTTTTAGAAAAGTAATGCATTACGTTACTTTTGCGTTACTTTTTTCACCCCTGGGCTGGCCTTGTTTTTTTATAACAAAAAAAGTTATATTTTTAGGCAAATGTAAAGACCCTTTCACACCAAAAGTGAAATAATAATTCTCCGACTGAAGGAAACGCAGATTCACGCATGTACAGTACAGTAGAGTGTAGAGTACAGTACAGTACAGTAGAGTACAGTATATTAGAGTACAGTAGAGTGTAGAGTACAGTACAGTAGAGTGTAGAGTACAGTACAGTAGAGTGTAGAGTACAGTACAGTACAGTAGAGTACAGTATATTAGAGTACAGTAGAGTGTAGAGTACAGTACAGTAGAGTGTAGAGTACAGTACAGTAGAGTGTAGAGTACAGTAGTGTAGAGTACAGTACAGTAGAGTGTAGAGTACAGTACAGTAGAGTACAGTATATTAGAGTACAGTAGAGGTAGAGTACAGTATATTAGAGTACAGTAGAGTGTAGAATACAGTACAGTAGAGTACAGTAGAGTACAGTGGAGTGTAGAGTACAGTGCAGTGTAGAGTGCAGTAGAGTAGAGTACAGTATATTAGAGTGCAGTAGAGGTAGAGTACAGTATATTAGAGTAGAGTAGAGTACAGTAGAGTACAGTAGAGGTAGAGTACAGTATATTAGAGTACAGTAGAGGTAGAGTACAGTATATTAGAGTACAGTAGAGGTAGAGTACAGTATATTAGAGTACAGTATAGTACAGTATACTAGAGTACAGTGGAGTACAGTATATTAGAGTACAGTAGAGGTAGAGTACAGTAGAGGTAGAGTACAGTATATTAGAGTACAGTAGAGTACAGTATATTAGAGTACAGTAGAGGTAGAGTACAGTAGAGGTAGAGTACAGTATATTAGAGTACGGTAGAGGTAGAGTACAGTATATTAGAGTACGGTAGAGGTAGAGTACAGTATATTAGAGTACAGTAGAGGTAGAGTACAGTATATTAGAGTACGGTAGAGGTAGAGTACAGTAGAGGTAGAGTGGAGTACAGTACAGTAGAGTACAGTAGAGGTAGAGTACAGTATATTAGAGTACATTAGAGGTAGAGTACAGTAGAATACAGTATATTAGAGTACAGTAGAGGTAGAGTACAGTAGAGTACAGTATATTAGAGTACAGTAGAGCGTAGAGTACAGTACAGTAGAGTGTAGAGTACAGTAGAGTGTAGAGTGTAGAGTACAGTATATTAGAGTACAGTAGAGTGTAGAGTACAGTACAGTAGAGTGTAGAGTACAGTACAGTAGAGTGTAGAGTACAGTACAGTACAGTAGAGTACAGTATATTAGAGTACAGTAGAGTGTAGAGTACAGTACAGTAGAGTGTAGAGTACAGTACAGTAGAGTGTAGAGTACAGTAGTGTAGAGTACAGTACAGTAGAGTACAGTGGAGTGTAGAGTACAGTGCAGTGTAGAGTGCAGTAGAGTAGAGTACAGTATATTAGAGTGCAGTAGAGGTAGAGTACAGTATATTAGAGTAGAGTAGAGTACAGTAGAGTACAGTAGAGGTAGAGTACAGTATATTAGAGTACAGTAGAGGTAGAGTACAGTATATTAGAGTACAGTATAGTACAGTATACTAGAGTACAGTGGAGTACAGTATATTAGAGTACAGTAGAGGTAGAGTACAGTAGAGGTAGAGTACAGTAGAGGTAGAGTACAGTATATTAGAGTACAGTAGAGTACAGTATATTAGAGTACAGTAGAGGTAGAGTACAGTAGAGGTAGAGTACAGTATATTAGAGTACGGTAGAGGTAGAGTACAGTATATTAGAGTACGGTAGAGGTAGAGTACAGTATATTAGAGTACAGTAGAGGTAGAGTACAGTATATTAGAGTACGGTAGAGGTAGAGTACAGTAGAGGTAGAGTGGAGTACAGTACAGTAGAGTACAGTAGAGGTAGAGTACAGTATATTAGAGTACATTAGAGGTAGAGTACAGTAGAATACAGTATATTAGAGTACAGTAGAGGTAGAGTACAGTAGAGTACAGTATATTAGAGTACAGTAGAGTGTAGAGTAGAGTACAGTAGAGGTAGAGTACAGTAGAGTGTAGAGTAGAGTACAGTAGAGTACAGTATATTAGAGTACAGTAGAGTGTAGACTACAGTACAGTAGAGTACAGTAGAGTAGAGTACAGTATATTAGAGTACAGTAGAGGTAGAGTACAGTATATTAGAGTACAGTAGAGTGTAGAATACAGTACAGTAGAGTACAGTAGAGTACAGTACAGTATATTAGAGTACAGTAGAGAGTAGAGTACAGTAGAGGTAGAGTACAGTATATTAGAGTACAGCAGAGGTAGAGTAGAGTACAGTAGAGTATAGTATATTAGAGTCCAGTATATTAGAGTACAGTAGAGGTAGAATACAGTATATTAGAGTACAGTAGAGTGTAGACTACAGTACAGTAGAGTACAGTACAGTATATTAGAGTACGGTAGAGTACAGTATATTAGAGTACAGTAGAGAGTAGAGTACAGTAGAGGTAGAGTACAGTAGAGTACAGTAGAGTACAGTATATTAGAGTACAGCAGAGGTGGAGTACAGTAGAGTAGAGTATAGTATATTAGAGTCCAGTATATTAGAGTACAGTAGAGTACAGTATATTAGAGTACAGTAGAGTGTAGACTACAGTACAGTAGAGTACAGTAGAGTAGAGTACAGTATATTAGAGTACAGTAGAGGTAGAGTACAGTATATTAGAGTACAGTAGAGTGTAGAATACAGTACAGTAGAGTACAGTACAGTATATTAGAGTACAGTAGAGAGTAGAGTACAGTAGAGGTAGAGTACAGTATATTAGAGTACAGCAGAGGTAGAGTAGAGTACAGTAGAGTATAGTATATTAGAGTCCAGTATATTAGAGTACAGTAGAGTACAGTATATTAGAGTACAGTAGAGTGTAGACTACAGTACAGTATATTAGAGTCCAGTATATTAGAGTACGGTAGAGTACAGTATATTAGAGTACAGTAGAGAGTAGAGTACAGTAGAGGTAGAGTACAGTAGAGTACAGTATATTAGAGTACAGCAGAGGTAGAGTAGTGTACAGTAGAGTATAGTATATTAGAGTCCAGTATATTAGAGTACAGTAGAGGTATAGTACAGTATATTCGAGTACAGTAGAGTGTAAAGTAGAGTACGGTAGAGTACAGTAGAGTAGAGTACAGTAGAGGTAGAGTACAGTAGAGGTAGAGTACAGTATATTAGAGTACAGTAGAGTGTAAAGTAGAGTACAGTAGAGTGTAAAGTAGAGTACGGTAGAGTACAGTAGAGTAGAGTACACTAGAGGTAGAGTACAGTAGAGGTAGAGTACAGTATATTAGAGTACAGTAGAGTGTAAAGTAGAGTACAGTAGAGTACAGTGGATGTAGAGTACAGTATATTAGAGTACATTAGAGGTAGAGTACAGTACAGTAGAGTACAGTATATTAGAGTACAGTAGAGGTAGAGCAGAGTACAGTAGAGTACAGTATATTAGAGTACAGTAGAGTGTAGAGTAGAGTACAGTAGAGGTAGAGTACAGTAGAGTGTAGAGTGCAGTAGAGTACAGTAGAGTAGAGTATATTAGAGTACAGTAGAGGTAGAGTACAGTATATTAGAGTACAGTAGAGTGTAGAGTACAGTACAGTAGAGTACAGTAGAGTACAGTGGATGTAGAGTACAGTATATTAGAGTACATTAGAGGTAGAGTACAGTAGAGGTAGAGTAGAGTACAGTATATTAGAGTACAGTAGAGGTAGAGCAGAGCAGAGTACAGTAGAGTACAGTATATTAGAGTACAGTAGAGTGTAGAGTAGAGTGTAGAGTAGAGTTCAGTACAGTAGAGTACAGTAGAGGTAGAGTAGAGTACAGTAGAGTACAGTACAGTAGAGTAGAGAACAGTAGAGTAGAGTGTGGAGTAGAGTACAGTAGAGTAGAGAACAGTAGAGTAGAGTGTGGAGTAGAGTACAGTAGAGTACAGTAGAGTAGAGAACAGTAGAGTAGAGGTAGAGT
>NW_027508839.1:67500-75000 GCF_051911475.1 Siphateles boraxobius
GGAGGCGCTGAGCGGATCAGAAAGCCGAATCCTTCTTTAACACGCATTCAAAACAATTTCTTTCTTGTTGTTTTTGTGGCATTGCACATTAAACCGTATAATATTTTACCCGTACCTATTCTAAGGACTAATTCATGAGATGCAAATCTAATGCATGCACTGCAACAAGCTGTGATTGGTCCAACCTGAGAGATCACGTGATCAACGCCGTCCATCCGCTCAGCCGAAAAACATTTTACACCTGAATAATGACAATGAAAAAAACGTTAAAACTAGTTGGCTAGAAAATACACAGTGAACAGATCGAAATGAAATTCTTAAAAACGCAAACCCATCTAAAGCCCCGCCCATTGTAAGATCTTCGTTTGACATCCGGCGACACGTGTCTCTGTGCGTGAGACGTCATCGTTGTCCCGGATAATGCGCATGCGCAGTGTGGCTCTTCGTCAGTGTGGTTCATTCACCAGTCCAGCAGCGCTTTTTCCTCGCGTATTCTCCTTGAATCATAATAATTTCTCATTTGTTCCTCATTCTCGTCTCTCTGAAGTCATGAAACTCCTGCAGAAGATGTTGCTGTTGCTCTTACTGGCGTTTCCCGCGACGCTCCTGATGAAGGGTGAGTTTGACGTGTGTTCGGCCAGGCCGCGCTTCCTCAAAGTCTCTTTATAACCTTATGAAGTAATAATCGATAACTCGATCAGTCCGCAGTGAATCATCAATAACCGGCTATAGAGGCTCGTTATGAGGCGTTCGGGCTCTTCTGGAGACAGAAGCGAGTGTGTGTGTGAGAGAGTGTGTGTGTGTGACGTGTCCTTCAGCTATAAACACATCAGCACAGGACTGGAATTAACACTGTTTACGTGAACTTACTATAGTAACAACATTACTTGTTTACAACATACAGAATTACAAGCATCTAACCTACTCGTATAGTAAGTACATGCTGTTAATTAATATTACCCTGAACTTGACTTTAACAAGAACACCGTCCTATAGTGTACCATCATCAGAGGAGTGAAGCTTCAGAAGTGAATTTACTGAGAATACACTAATTTCAGTCCTGAGTGTGTGATTATGTTTGTGTGTGTATGATTGTTTGTGTAAGCAAGAGGGGGGATATTGTGTGTATGTGTGAGAGAGCGTGTGATTTGTTTATGCGTGTGTGTGTAAGTGCGTGTGAGAGAGGCTGAGAGTGTGTGTGTGAGAGAGAGAGAGAGTGAGTGAGTGAGTGTATGTTTGACTTCATAATGCTCTCCAGGTGTGTGTGTGAGAGAAAGAGGCTGAGAAAGTGTGTGACTGTGTGTTAGACTTGATAATGATCCCCAGCTGTGTGTGTGTTCAGGACCGGTTGTCTCGGCTCAGGATGCGACTGAGGAAGAAGATGCTGTGGATGAAGACGCCTCTGATGATGTGATGGCTGAGGATGAGGATGATGAAGCCGAGGTGGAGGACGATGAAAACACTGAACTAGTAAGAGAACGAACGAACGCTGAACTAGTGAGAGAACGAACGAACGCTGAACTAGTAAGAGAACGAACGAACGCTGAACTAGTAAGAGAACGAACGAACGCTGAACTAGTGAGAGAACGAACGAACGCTGAACTAGTGAGAGAACGAACGAACGCTGAACTAGTGGGAGAGCGAACGAACGCTGAACTAGTGAGAGAACGAACGAACGCTGAACTAGTGGGAGAGCGAACGAACGCTGAACTAGTGAGAGAACGAACGAACGCTGAACTAGTGAGAGAACGAACGAACGCTGAACTAGTGGGAGAGCGAACGAACGCTGAACTAGTGAGAGAACGAACGAACGCTGAACTAGTGAAAGAACGAACGAACGCTGAACTAGTGAGAGAACGAACGAACGCTGAACTAGTGAGAGAACGAACGAACGCTGAACTAGTGAGAGAACGAACGAACGCCGAACTAGTGGGAGAGCGAAGGAACGCCGAACTAGTGAGAGAGCGAAGGAACGCCGAACTAGTGAGAGAACGAACGAACGCCGAACTAGTGAGAGAACGAACGAACGCCGAACTAGTGAGAGAACGAACGAACGCCGAACTAGTGAGAGAACGAACGAACGCCGAACTAGTGGGAGAGCGAACGAACGCCGAACTAGTGAGAGAACGAACGAACGCCGAACTAGTGAGAGAACGAACGAACGCCGAACTAGTGAGAGAACGAACGAACGCCGAACTAGTGAGAGAACGAACGAACGCCGAACTAGTGAGAGAACGAACGAACGCCGAAACTAGTGAGAGAATGAACGCACGCTGAACTAGTGAGAGAACGAACGAACGCTGAACTAGTGAGAGAACGAACGAACGCTGAACTACTGTGAACGAACGAACGCTGAACTAGTGAGAGAACGAACGAACGCCGAAACTAGTGAGAGAACGAACGAACACTGAACTAGTGAGAGAACGAACGAACGCTGAACTACTGTGAACGAACGAACGCTGAACTAGTGAGAGAACGAACGAACGCCGAAACTAGTGAATGAACGAACGCCGAAACTAGTGAGAGAATGAACGAACGCCAAAACTAGTGAGAGAATGAACGAACGCCAAAACTAGTGAGAGAATGAACGAACGCTGAACTAGTGAGAGAACGAACGAACGCTGAACTACTGTGAACGAACGAACGCTGAACTAGTGAGAGAACGAACGAACGCCGAAACTAGTGAATGAACGAACGCCGAAACTAGTGAGAGAATGAACGAACGCCAAAACTAGTGAGAGAATGAACGAACGCTGAACTAGTGAGAGAACGAACGAACGCTGAACTACTGTGAACGAACGCCGAACTAGTGAGAGAACGAACAAACGCCGAACTAGTGAGAGAACGAACAAACGCCGAACTAGTGAGAGAACGAACGAACGCTGAACTAGTGAGAGACCGAACAAACGCCGAACTAGTGAGAGAACGAACGAACGCTGAACTAGTGAGAGAACAAACGAACGCTGAACTAGTGAGAGAACAAACGAACGCTGAACTACTGTGAACGAACGGACGCTGAACTAGTGGAAGAACGAACGGACGCTGAACTAGTGGAAGAACGAACGAACTCTGACCTAGTGAGAGAACGAAAGAACTCTGAACTAGTGAGAGAACGAACGAACGCTGAACTAGTGAGAGAACGAACGAACATTGAACTAGTGAGAGAACGAACGAACATTGAACTAGTGAGAGAACGAACAAACGCCGAACTAGTGAGAGAACGAACAAACGCCGAACTAGTGAGAGAACGAACAAACGCCGAACTAGTGAGAGAATGAACGAACGCTGAACTAGTGAGAGAACGAACGAACGCTGAACTAGTGAGAGAACGAACGAACGCTGAACTAGTGAGAGAACGAACGAACGCTGAACTAGTTGAAGAACGAACGAACTCTGAACTAGTGAGAGAACGAACGAACGCCGAACTAGTGAGAGAACGAACGAACGCCGAACTAGTGAGAGAACGAACAAACGCCGAACTAGTGAGAGAACGAACAAACAACGAACAAACGCCGAACTAGTGAGAGAACGAACGAACGCCGAACTAGTGAGAGAACGAACGCTGAACTAGTGAGAGAACGAACGAACGCTGAACTAGTTGAAGAACGAATGAACTCTGAACTAGTGAGAGAACGAACGAACGCTGAACTAGTGAGAGAACGAACGAACGCTGAACTAGTGAGAGAACGAACAAACATTGAACTAGTGAGAGAACGAACAAACGCCGAACTAGTGAGAGAACGAACGAACGCTGAACTAGTGAGAGAACGAACGAACGCTGAACTAGTGAGAGAGCGAACGAACGCCGAACTAGTGAGAGAACGAACAAACGCCGAACTAGTGAGAGAGCGAACGAACGCCGAACTAGTGGGAGAGAGAGCGAACGAACGCCGAACTAGTGGGAGAGCGAACAAACGAACGCTGAACTAGTGGGAGAGCAAACGAACGAACGCCGAAGTAGTGGGAGAACAAACGAACGCTAAACTAGTGGGAGAGCAAACGAACTAACGCCGAACTAGTGAGAGAACGAACAAACGCCGAACTAGTGAGAGAACGAACAAACGCCGAACTAGTGAGAGAACGAACAAACGCCGAACTAGTGAGAGAACGAACAAACGGCGAACTAGTGAGAGAACGAACAAACGCCGAACTAGTGAGAGAACGAACAAACGCCGAACTAGTGAGAGAACGAACAAACATTGAACTAGTGAGAGAACGAACAAACGCCGAACTAGTGAGAGAACGAACAAACGCCGAACTAGTGGGAGAGCGAACAAACGAACGCCGAAGTAGTGGGAGAGCAAACAAACGCTAAACTAGTGGGAGAGCAAACGAACTAACGCCGAACTAGTGGGAGAGCGAAGGAACGAACGCTGAACTAGTGGGAGAGTGAACGAACGAACGCTGAACTAGTGGGAGATTGAACGAACGAACGCTGAACTAGTGGGAGATTGTACGAACGAACGCTGAACTAGTGGGAGAGCGAACGAACGAACGCTGAACTAGTGGGAGAGCGAACTAACGCCGAACTAGTGGGAGATTGAACGAACGAACGCCGAGGTAGTGGGAGAGCGAACGAACGCTGAGCTAGTGGGAGAACGAACGAACGCTGAACTAGTGGGAGAGCAAACGAACGAACGCTGAACTAGTGGGAGAGCGAACGGACGCCGAACAAGTGGGAGAGCGAACACCGAACGCTGAACTAGTGGGAGAGCGAACACCGAACGCTGAACTAGTGGGAGAGCGAACGAACGCACGCTGAACTAGTGGGAGAGCGAACGAACGCACGCTGAACTAGTGGGAGAGAGAACGATCGAACGCTGAACTAGTGGGAGATTGAACGAACGAACGCCGAACTAGTTGTAGAGCGAACGAACGAACGCCGAATTAGTGGGAGAGCGAACGAACGCTGAACTAGTGGGAGAGCGAACGAACGCTGAACTAGTGGGAGAGCGAACGAACGCTGAACTAGTGGGAGAGCGAACGAACGCTGAACTAGTGGGAGAGCGAACGAACGCTGAACTAGTGGGAGAGCGAACGAACGCCTAACTAGTGGGAGAGCGAACGAACGCTGAACTAGTGGGAGAGCGAACGAACGCTGAACTAGTGGGAGAGCGAACGAACGCTGAACTAGTGGGAGAGCGAACGAACGAACGCCGAACTAGTGGGAGAGAGAACGAACGAACGCCGAACTAGTGGGAGAGAGAACGAACGAACGCCGAACTAGTGGGAGAGTGAACGAACGCCGAACTAGTGGGAGAGCGAACGAACGCTGAACTAGTGAGAGAACGAACGAACGCTGAACTAGTGGGAGAGCGAACGAACGAACGCTGAACTAGTGGGAGAGCGAACGAACGAACGCTGAACTAGTGGGAGAGCGAACGAACGAACGCTGAACTAGTGGGAGAGCGAACGAACGAACGCTGAACTAGTGGGAGAGCGAACGAACGAACGCTGAACTAGTGGGAGAGCGAACGAACGAACGCTGAACTAGTGGGAGAGCGAACGAACGCTGAACTAGTGGGAGAGCGAACGAACGCTGAACTAGTGGGAGAGCGAACGAACGCTGAACTAGTGGGAGAGCGAACGAACGAACGCTGAACTAGTGGGAGAACGAACGAACGCTGAACTAGTGAGAGAACGAACGAACGCTGAACTAGTGAGAGAACGAACGAACGCTGAACTAGTGAGAGAACGAACGAACGCCGAACTAGTTGTAGAGCGAACGAACGAACGCTGAACTAGTGAGAGAACGAACGAACGCTGAACTAGTGAGAGAACGAACGAACGCTGAACTAGTGGGAGAGCGAACGAACGCTGAACTAGTGAGAGAACGAACGAACGCTGAACTAGTGGGAGAGCGAATCATCTGCTGTTCGAGTAGCTCATGTTCACGTTCAGGACTTGATGTGTTGGTCTCGTCCCTCAGACTGAAGAAAAGGAGGAAGAGGAAGATGAAGCTCTGGTGGGAGAGATGAAGGCTTCACCCAACGCCGACACCACCATCCTCTTCGTCAAAGGAGAAGGTGAAGTCTCTCACACACAAACACACACACAAACACACACCTGCTGTCGACGAGTGAGAGTTTAGACCAGTGGTTTTCAACCTGTGCGGCGCCAGTTACTGTTAAAAACAATCATTTTCTTAATATATGAGCAAATGTCTAATGAAATATAATAATTCCATATATAATATCAAAAAATAAACATTCACTATTTAAGCTCGCTGTTCGGCTGTAAAACCCAGCAGATTATCTACCGTACTTTTACTGTAACCGTTATTTACACCTGGATGAATGGTTATCTACAGGGTCGCTGAAAAGGAGTGCTGATGTTTCTTCATCTACAAGTAAGAATTAATCTTCAGAAATGCTGAAACTGCAGCTCAAGCACGAGTACAGTCGCACAACTAATGCTTTACACTGTTTTACCGGTCATCCTGATCTCCGTTTGCATCTTTCTTCTCTTCCGCCTGACATGCAGTGCTTATAAACGCTGAACACACACACACACACACACACTCGTGCAACCCAGTTCATAAGCTTTAACCGTCCTGTTCTAGAGTCTCTCGAGGCTCAGTATGTAGATGCACAGAGAGAGAGAGAGATGGATAGTAGGGGTGTACCGATACATGTATTCGTATTGAAGCGTTCGGTACGAGGCTTTCGGTTCGGTAATCGGTACGCATTACAAACCGAACGATTCTTTGGACCATTTTTCCTGCTGACCAAAATCCGCATTGGTGCGATCACCACAACGTTACACAACATCAACTGGCAAACGTAATAAAAGCGGAACGAAACTGCGCTACTCATTATTTTGTGCTTCACGGACCGTTTATCAGTTCGGACCATCATCATCATCAGTGCAGCGCGAGCCGATCCTGATCCAGCGACACCGTTACACACAGCGCTGAGAGATCCAGCAAACACAGCGTTAGAGTTCGCCACTGAAGTAATAACGTCTCTGCGAGATCTAGTGAGAAACGTTAACATTTCTCTGTTAATAACGGATCAAACAGCACTGACGTGGAAACAGGAGAAACATGTTCCATGAATGAACTAGTTATAGGCTTTAACTCCACAGATCTGCAACATTCACCATGATTTACCGTAGTGACACTCACTGTAACCGCGGACGTTCGGCAGGAAGAGTAAAATGCTTTCAAGTACGTCACACATCTTTTCCCAGCACTTCAAAACTCAAATATTATTTTATTTAAATGTTATTTTTAATGTGATGACCAAAACATTATTTGTTCATCCTTCAAAGATTACCCCCATTTATAAAACTAAAAGTTTCAAGATGTAGGAAAACTCACACTTATTTAAAAAAAAAAATTATTTTCATAAATAGAAAATTTCTCTGGCATTTCTTTCTTTTTGCTGTATCGAACTGAACCGTGAACCGGTACTCCCCTAATCGATAGATAGAGAGATGGATGGAGAGAGGGAGGGATGGAGGGAGGGATGGAGGGAGAGAGGGATGGATGGAGGGAGA